>NW_027485276.1:0-44560 GCF_050908995.1 Andrena cerasifolii | reverse complement strand
GTAAAACGCGTAAAACGAGTAAAACGAGTAAAACGAGTAAAGCGAGTAAAACGAGTAAAACGAGTAAAACGAGTAAAACGAGTAAAACGAGTAAAACGAGTAAAACGAGTAAAACTAGTAAAACGAGTAAAACGAGTAAAACGAGTAAAACGAGTAAAACGAGTAAAACGAGTAAAACGAGTAAAACGAGTAAAACTAGTAAAACGAGTAAAACGAGTAAAACGAGTAAAACGAGTAAAACTAGTAAAACGAGTAAAACGAGTTGAACGAGTAAAACGAGTTGAACGAGTGAAACGAGTACAACGAGTGAAACGAGTAAAACGAGTAAAACGAGTAAAACGAGTAAAACGAGTAAAACGAGTAAAACGAGTAAAACTAGTAAAACGAGTTAAACGAGTAAAACGAGTAAAACGAGTAAAACGAGAAAATGGAGTAAAACGAGTAAAACTAGTGAAAAGAGTAAAATTAGTGAAAAGAGTAAAACGAGTGAGACGAGTAAAACGAGGAAAGCGAGTAAAACGAGTAAAGCGAGTAAAACGAGTAAAACGAGTAAAACGAGTTGAACGAGTAAAACGAGTTGAACGAGTAAAACGAGTACAACGAGTGAAACGAGCAAAACGAGTGAAACGAGTAAAACCAGTAAAACGAGTAAAACCAGTAAAACGAGTAAAACGAGTAAAACGAGCAAAACGAGTGAAACGAGTAAAACCAGTAAAACGGAGTAAAACCAGTAAAACGAGTAAAACGAGTAAACGAGCAAAACGAGTAAAACGAGCAAAACGAGTAAAACGAGTAAAACGAGTAAAACGAGTTAAACGAGCAAAACGAGTAAAACGAGCAAAACGAGTAAAACGAGTAAAACGAGTAAAACGAGTAAAACGAGTTAAACGAGTAAAACTAGTAAAACGAGTAAAACGAGTTGAACGAGTAAAACGAGTAAAACGAGTAAAACGAGCAAAACGAGTAAAACGAGCAAAACGAGTAAAACGAGCAAAACGAGTAAAACGAGCAAAACGAGTAAAACGAGTAAAACGAGTAAAACGAGTAAAACGAGATAAACGAGTAAAACTAGTAAAACGAGTAAAACGAGTTGAACGAGTAAAACGAGCACAACGAGTGAAACGAGTAAAACGAGTGAAACGAGTAAAACGAGTATAACGAGTAAAACGAGTAAAACGAGTAAAACGAGTAAAACGAGTAAAACGAGTAAAACGAGTAAAACGAGTAAAACTAGTAAAACGAGTAAAACTAGTAAAACGAGTTAAACGAGTAAAACGAGTAAAACGAACAAAACGAGTAAAACGAGCAAAACGAGTAAAACGAGTAAAACGAGTAAAACGAGTAAAACGAGTAAAACTAGTAAAACGAGTAAAACTAGTAAAACGAGTTAAACGAGTAAAACGAGAAAAACGAGTAAAACGAGAAAAACGAGTAAAACGAGAAAAAGGAGTAAAACGAGTAAAACTAGTGAAAAGAGTAAAACTAGTGAAAAGAGTAAAACGAGTAAAACGAGTAAAACGAGTAAAACTAGTAAAACGAGTAAAACTAGTAAAACGAGTTAAACGAGCAAAACGAGTAAAACGAGCAAAACGAGTAAAACGAGCAAAACGAGCAAAACGAGTAAAACGAGCAAAACGAGTACAACGAGTGAAACGAGTAAAACGAGTAAAACGAGTAAAACCAGTAAAACGAGTAAAACGAGTAAAACGAGTAAAACGAGTAAAACGAGTAAAACGAGTAAAACTAGTAAAACGAGTAAAACTAGTAAAACGAGTTAAACGAGTAAAACGAGAAAAACGAGTAAAACGAGAAAAAGGAGTAAAACGAGTAAAACTAGTGAAAAGAGTAAAACTAGTGAAAAGAGTAAAACGAGTAAAACGAGTAAAACGAGTAAAACGAGTAAAACTAGTAAAACGAGTAAAACTAGTAAAACGAGTTAAACGAGTAAAACGAGTAAAACGAGTAAAACGAGAAAAAGGAGTAAAACGAGTAAAACTAGTGAAAAGAGTAAAACTAGTGAAAAGAGTAAAACGAGTGAGACGAGTAAAACGAGGAAAGCGAGTAAAACGAGTAAAGCGAGTAAAACGAGTAAAACGAGTAAAACGAGTAAAACGAGTAAAACGAGTAAAACGAGTAAAACTAGTAAAACGAGTAAAACGAGTTGAACGAGTAAAACGAGTTGAACGAGTGAAACGAGTACAACGAGTGAAACGAGTAAAACGAGTAAAACGAGTAAAACGAGTAAAACGAGTAAAACGAGTAAAACGAGTAAAACGAGTAAAACGAGTAAAACGAGTAAAACGAGTAAAACGCGTAAAACGAGTAAAACGAGTAAAACGAGTAAAGCGAGTAAAACGAGTAAAACGAGTAAAACGAGTAAAACGAGTAAAACGAGTAAAACGAGTAAAACGAGTAAAACTAGTAAAACGAGTAAAACGAGTAAAACGAGTAAAACGAGTAAAACGAGTAAAACGAGTAAAACGAGTAAAACGAGTAAAACTAGTAAAACGAGTAAAACGAGTAAAACGAGTAAAACGAGTAAAACTAGTAAAACGAGTAAAACGAGTTGAACGAGTAAAACGAGTTGAACGAGTGAAACGAGTACAACCAGTGAAACGAGTAAAACGAGTAAAACGAGTAAAACGAGTAAAACGAGTAAAACGAGTAAAACGAGTAAAACTAGTAAAACGAGTTAAACGAGTAAAACGAGTAAAACGAGTAAAACGAGAAAATGGAGTAAAACGAGTAAAACTAGTGAAAAGAGTAAAATTAGTGAAAAGAGTAAAACGAGTGAGACGAGTAAAACGAGGAAAGCGAGTAAAACGAGTAAAGCGAGTAAAACGAGTAAAACGAGTAAAACGAGTTGAACGAGTAAAACGAGTTGAACGAGTAAAACGAGTTGAACGAGTGAAACGAGTACAACCAGTGAAACGAGTAAAACGAGTAAAACGAGTAAAACGAGTAAAACGAGTAAAACGAGTAAAACGAGTAAAACTAGTAAAACGAGTTAAACGAGTAAAACGAGTAAAACGAGTAAAACGAGAAAATGGAGTAAAACGAGTAAAACTAGTGAAAAGAGTAAAATTAGTGAAAAGAGTAAAACGAGTGAGACGAGTAAAACGAGGAAAGCGAGTAAAACGAGTAAAGCGAGTAAAACGAGTAAAACGAGTAAAACGAGTTGAACGAGTAAAACGAGTTGAACGAGTAAAACGAGTACAACGAGTGAAACGAGCAAAACGAGTGAAACGAGTAAAACCAGTAAAACGAGTAAAACCAGTAAAACGAGTAAAACGAGTAAAACGAGCAAAACGAGTGAAACGAGTAAAACCAGTAAAACGAGTAAAACCAGTAAAACGAGTAAAACGAGTAAAACGAGCAAAACGAGTAAAACGAGCAAAACGAGTAAAACGAGTAAAACGAGTAAAACGAGTAAAACGAGTTGAACGAGTAAAACGAGTTGAACGAGTAAAACGAGTTGAACGAGTGAAACGAGTACAACCAGTGAAACGAGTAAAACGAGTAAAACTAGTATAACGAGTAAAACTAGTAAAACGAGTTAAACGATTAAAACGAGTAAAACGAGTAAAACGAGCAAAACGAGTAAAACGAGCAAAACGAGTAAAACGAGCAAAACGAGTAAAACGAGCAAAACGAGTAAAACGAGCAAAACGAGTAAAACGAGTAAAACGAGGAAAACGAGTAAAACGAGTAAAACGAGTAAAACGAGTAAAACGAGTAAAACGAGTAAAACGAGTAAAACTAGTAAAACGAGTAAAACTAGTAAAACGAGTTAAACGAGTAAAACGAGTAAAACGAACAAAACGAGTAAAACGAGCAAAACGAGTAAAACGAGCAAAACGAGTAAAACTAGTAAAACGAGTTAAACGAGTAAAACGAGTAAAACGAGTAAAACGAGAAAAAGGAGTAAAACGAGTAAAACTAGTGAAAAGAGTAAAACTAGTGAAAAGAGTAAAACGAGTGAGACGAGTAAAACGAGGAAAGCGAGTAAAACGAGTAAAGCGAGTAAAACGAGTAAAACGAGTAAAACGAGTAAAACGAGTAAAACGAGTAAAACTAGTAAAACGAGTAAAACTAGTAAAACGAGTTAAACGAGTAAAACGAGTAAAACGAGTTAAACGAGTAAAACGAGTAAAACGAACAAAACGAGTAAAACGAGCAAAACGAGTAAAACGAGCAAAACGAGTAAAACTAGTAAAACGAGTTAAACGAGTAAAACGAGTAAAACGAGTAAAACGAGAAAAAGGAGTAAAACGAGTAAAACTAGTGAAAAGAGTAAAACTAGTGAAAAGAGTAAAACGAGTGAGACGAGTAAAACGAGGAAAGCGAGTAAAACGAGTAAAGCGAGTAAAACGAGTAAAACGAGCAAAACGAGTAAAACGAGTAAAACGAGTAAAACGAGTAAAACGAGTAAAACTAGTAAAACGAGTAAAACTAGTAAAACGAGTTAAACGAGTAAAACGAGAAAAACGAGTAAAACGAGAAAAACGAGTAAAACGAGAAAAAGGAGTAAAACGAGTAAAACTAGTGAAAAGAGTAAAACTAGTGAAAAGAGTAAAACGAGTAAAACGAGTAAAACGAGTAAAACTAGTAAAACGAGTAAAACTAGTAAAACGAGTTAAACGAGCAAAACGAGTAAAACGAGCAAAACGAGTAAAACGAGCAAAACGAGCAAAACGAGTAAAACGAGCAAAACGAGTACAACGAGTGAAACGAGTAAAACGAGTAAAACGAGTAAAACCAGTAAAACGAGTAAAACGAGTAAAACGAGTAAAACGAGTAAAACGAGTAAAACGAGTAAAACTAGTAAAACGAGTAAAACTAGTAAAACGAGTTAAACGAGTAAAACGAGAAAAACGAGTAAAACGAGAAAAAGGAGTAAAACGAGTAAAACTAGTGAAAAGAGTAAAACTAGTGAAAAGAGTAAAACGAGTAAAACGAGTAAAACGAGTAAAACGAGTAAAACTAGTAAAACGAGTAAAACTAGTAAAACGAGTTAAACGAGTAAAACGAGTAAAACGAGTAAAACGAGAAAAAGGAGTAAAACGAGTAAAACTAGTGAAAAGAGTAAAACTAGTGAAAAGAGTAAAACGAGTGAGACGAGTAAAACGAGGAAAGCGAGTAAAACGAGTAAAGCGAGTAAAACGAGTAAAACGAGTAAAACGAGTAAAACGAGTAAAACGAGTAAAACGAGTAAAACTAGTAAAACGAGTAAAACGAGTTGAACGAGTAAAACGAGTTGAACGAGTGAAACGAGTACAACGAGTGAAACGAGTAAAACGAGTAAAACGAGTAAAACGAGTAAAACGAGTAAAACGAGTAAAACGAGTAAAACGAGTAAAACGAGTAAAACGAGTAAAACGAGTAAAACGAGTAAAACGAGTAAAACGAGTAAAACGCGTAAAACGAGTAAAACGAGTAAAACGAGTAAAGCGAGTAAAACGAGTAAAACGAGTAAAACGAGTAAAACGAGTAAAACGAGTAAAACGAGTAAAACGAGTAAAACTAGTAAAACGAGTAAAACGAGTAAAACGAGTAAAACGAGTAAAACGAGTAAAACGAGTAAAACGAGTAAAACGAGTAAAACTAGTAAAACGAGTAAAACGAGTAAAACGAGTAAAACGAGTAAAACTAGTAAAACGAGTAAAACGAGTTGAACGAGTAAAACGAGTTGAACGAGTGAAACGAGTACAACCAGTGAAACGAGTAAAACGAGTAAAACGAGTAAAACGAGTAAAACGAGTAAAACGAGTAAAACGAGTAAAACTAGTAAAACGAGTTAAACGAGTAAAACGAGTAAAACGAGTAAAACGAGAAAATGGAGTAAAACGAGTAAAACTAGTGAAAAGAGTAAAATTAGTGAAAAGAGTAAAACGAGTGAGACGAGTAAAACGAGGAAAGCGAGTAAAACGAGTAAAGCGAGTAAAACGAGTAAAACGAGTAAAACGAGTTGAACGAGTAAAACGAGTTGAACGAGTAAAACGAGTACAACGAGTGAAACGAGCAAAACGAGTGAAACGAGTAAAACCAGTAAAACGAGTAAAACCAGTAAAACGAGTAAAACGAGTAAAACGAGCAAAACGAGTGAAACGAGTAAAACCAGTAAAACGAGTAAAACCAGTAAAACGAGTAAAACGAGTAAAACGAGCAAAACGAGTAAAACGAGCAAAACGAGTAAAACGAGTAAAACGAGTAAAACGAGTTAAACGAGCAAAACGAGTAAAACGAGCAAAACGAGTAAAACGAGTAAAACGAGTAAAACGAGTAAAACGAGTTAAACGAGTAAAACTAGTAAAACGAGTAAAACGAGTTGAACGAGTAAAACGAGTAAAACGAGTAAAACGAGCAAAACGAGTAAAACGAGCAAAACGAGTAAAACGAGCAAAACGAGTAAAACGAGCAAAACGAGTAAAACGAGTAAAACGAGTAAAACGAGTAAAACGAGATAAACGAGTAAAACTAGTAAAACGAGTAAAACGAGTTGAACGAGTAAAACGAGCACAACGAGTGAAACGAGTAAAACGAGTGAAACGAGTAAAACGAGTATAACGAGTAAAACCAGTAAAACGAGTAAAACGAGTAAAACGAGTAAAACGACTAAAACGAGTAAAACTAGTATAACGAGTAAAACTAGTAAAACGAGTTAAACGATTAAAACGAGTAAAACGAGTAAAACGAGCAAAACGAGTAAAACGAGCAAAACGAGTAAAACGAGCAAAACGAGTAAAACGAGCAAAACGAGTAAAACGAGCAAAACGAGTAAAACGAGTAAAACGAGGAAAACGAGTAAAACGAGTAAAACGAGTAAAACGAGTAAAACGAGTAAAACGAGTAAAACGAGTAAAACTAGTAAAACGAGTAAAACTAGTAAAACGAGTTAAACGAGTAAAACGAGTAAAACGAACAAAACGAGTAAAACGAGCAAAACGAGTAAAACGAGCAAAACGAGTAAAACTAGTAAAACGAGTTAAACGAGTAAAACGAGTAAAACGAGTAAAACGAGAAAAAGGAGTAAAACGAGTAAAACTAGTGAAAAGAGTAAAACTAGTGAAAAGAGTAAAACGAGTGAGACGAGTAAAACGAGTGAGACGAGTAAAACGAGGAAAGCGAGTAAAACGAGTAAAGCGAGTAAAACGAGTAAAACGAGTAAAACGAGTAAAACGAGTAAAACGAGTAAAACTAGTAAAACGAGTTAAACGAGTAAAACGAGTAAAACGAGTTAAACGAGTAAAACGAGTAAAACGAACAAAACGAGTAAAACGAGCAAAACGAGTAAAACGAGCAAAACGAGTAAAACTAGTAAAACGAGTTAAACGAGTAAAACGAGTAAAACGAGTAAAACGAGAAAAAGGAGTAAAACGAGTAAAACTAGTGAAAAGAGTAAAACTAGTGAAAAGAGTAAAACGAGTGAGACGAGTAAAACGAGGAAAGCGAGTAAAACGAGTAAAGCGAGTAAAACGAGTAAAACGAGTAAAACGAGTAAAACGAGTAAAACTAGTAAAACGAGTAAAACTAGTAAAACGAGTTAAACGAGTAAAACGAGTAAAACGAACAAAACGAGTAAAACGAGCAAAACGAGTAAAACGAGCAAAACGAGTAAAACGAGCAAAACGAGTAAAACGAGCAAAACGAGTAAAACTAGTAAAACGAGTTAAACGAGTAAAACGAGTAAAACGAGTAAAACGAGAAAAAGGAGTAAAACGAGTAAAACTAGTGAAAAGAGTAAAACTAGTGAAAAGAGTAAAACGAGTGAGACGAGTAAAACGAGGAAAGCGAGTAAAACGAGTAAAGCGAGTAAAACGAGTAAAACGAGTAAAACGAGTAAAACGAGTAAAACTAGTAAAACGAGTAAAACTAGTAAAACGAGTTAAACGAGTAAAACGAGTAAAACGAACAAAACGAGTAAAACGAGCAAAACGAGTAAAACGAGCAAAACGAGTAAAACGAGCAAAACGAGTAAAACGAGCAAAACGAGTAAAACGAGCAAAACGAGTAAAACTAGTAAAACGAGTAAAACTAGTAAAACGAGTTAAACGAGTAAAACGAGTAAAACGAGTAAAACGAGAAAAAGGAGTAAAACGAGTAAAACTAGTGAAAAGAGTAAAACTAGTGAAAAGAGTAAAACGAGTAAAACGAGTAAAACGAGTAAAACGAGTAAAACTAGTAAAACGAGTAAAACTAGTAAAACGAGTTAAACGAGAAAAACGAGTAAAACGAGTAAAACGAGAAAAAGGAGTAAAACGAGTAAAACTAGTGAAAAGAGTAAAACTAGTGAAAAGAGTAAAACGAGTGAGACGAGTAAAACGAGGAAAGCGAGTAAAACGAGTAAAACGAGTAAAACGAGTAAAACGAGTAAAACGAGTAAAACGAGTAAAACGAGTAAAACGAGTAAAACGAGTAAAACGAGTAAAACGAGTTAAACGAGTAAAACTAGTAAAACGAGTAAAACGAGTTGAACGAGTAAAACGAGTAAAACGAGTAAAACGAGCAAAACGAGTAAAACGAGCAAAACGAGTAAAACGAGCAAAACGAGTAAAACGAGCAAAACGAGTAAAACGAGTAAAACGAGTAAAACGAGTAAAACGAGATAAACGAGTAAAACTAGTAAAACGAGTAAAACGAGTTGAACGAGTAAAACGAGTACAACGAGTGAAACGAGTAAAACGAGTGAAACGAGTAAAACGAGAAAAAGGAGTAAAACGAGTAAAACTAGTGAAAAGAGTAAAACTAGTGAAAAGAGTAAAACGAGTAAAACGAGTAAAACGAGTAAAACGAGTAAAACTAGTAAAACGAGTAAAACTAGTAAAACGAGTTAAACGAGTAAAACGAGTAAAACGAGTAAAACGAGAAAAAGGAGTAAAACGAGTAAAACTAGTGAAAAGAGTAAAACTAGTGAAAAGAGTAAAACGAGTGAGACGAGTAAAACGAGGAAAGCGAGTAAAACGAGTAAAGCGAGTAAAACGAGTAAAACGAGTAAAACGAGTAAAACGAGTAAAACGAGTAAAACGAGTAAAACTAGTAAAACGAGTAAAACGAGTTGAACGAGTAAAACGAGTTGAACGAGTGAAACGAGTACAACGAGTGAAACGAGTAAAACGAGTAAAACGAGTAAAACGAGTAAAACGAGTAAAACGAGTAAAACGAGTAAAACGAGTAAAACGAGTAAAACGAGTAAAACGAGTAAAACGAGTAAAACGAGTAAAACGCGTAAAACGAGTAAAACGAGTAAAACGAGTAAAGCGAGTAAAACGAGTAAAACGAGTAAAACGAGTAAAACGAGTAAAACGAGTAAAACGAGTAAAACTAGTAAAACGAGTAAAACGAGTAAAACGAGTAAAACGAGTAAAACGAGTAAAACGAGTAAAACGAGTAAAACGAGTAAAACTAGTAAAACGAGTAAAACGAGTAAAACGAGTAAAACGAGTAAAACTAGTAAAACGAGTAAAACGAGTTGAACGAGTAAAACGAGTTGAACGAGTGAAACGAGTACAACCAGTGAAACGAGTAAAACGAGTAAAACGAGTAAAACGAGTAAAACGAGTAAAACGAGTAAAACGAGTAAAACTAGTAAAACGAGTTAAACGAGTAAAACGAGTAAAACGAGTAAAACGAGAAAATGGAGTAAAACGAGTAAAACTAGTGAAAAGAGTAAAATTAGTGAAAAGAGTAAAACGAGTGAGACGAGTAAAACGAGGAAAGCGAGTAAAACGAGTAAAGCGAGTAAAACGAGTAAAACGAGTAAAACGAGTTGAACGAGTAAAACGAGTTGAACGAGTAAAACGAGTACAACGAGTGAAACGAGCAAAACGAGTGAAACGAGTAAAACCAGTAAAACGAGTAAAACCAGTAAAACGAGTAAAACGAGTAAAACGAGCAAAACGAGTGAAACGAGTAAAACCAGTAAAACGAGTAAAACCAGTAAAACGAGTAAAACGAGTAAAACGAGCAAAACGAGTAAAACGAGCAAAACGAGTAAAACGAGTAAAACGAGTAAAACGAGTTAAACGAGCAAAACGAGTAAAACGAGCAAAACGAGTAAAACGAGTAAAACGAGTAAAACGAGTAAAACGAGTTAAACGAGTAAAACTAGTAAAACGAGTAAAACG
This sequence comes from Andrena cerasifolii, assembly GCF_050908995.1. Taxonomy (NCBI): domain Eukaryota; kingdom Metazoa; phylum Arthropoda; class Insecta; order Hymenoptera; family Andrenidae; genus Andrena; species Andrena cerasifolii. Next base: position 34,436 of record NW_027485276.1, on the reverse strand, counting down.
AGTTGAACGAGTAAAACGAGTAAAACGAGTAAAACGAGCAAAACGAGTAAAACGAGCAAAACGAGTAAAACGAGCAAAACGAGTAAAACGAGCAAAACGAGTAAAACGAGTAAAACGAGTAAAACGAGTAAAACGAGATAAACGAGTAAAACTAGTAAAACGAGTAAAACGAGTTGAACGAGTAAAACGAGCACAACGAGTGAAACGAGTAAAACGAGTGAAACGAGTAAAACGAGTATAACGAGTAAAACCAGTAAAACGAGTAAAACGAGTAAAACGAGTAAAACGACTAAAACGAGTAAAACTAGTATAACGAGTAAAACTAGTAAAACGAGTTAAACGATTAAAACGAGTAAAACGAGTAAAACGAGCAAAACGAGTAAAACGAGCAAAACGAGTAAAACGAGCAAAACGAGTAAAACGAGCAAAACGAGTAAAACGAGCAAAACGAGTAAAACGAGTAAAACGAGGAAAACGAGTAAAACGAGTAAAACGAGTAAAACGAGTAAAACGAGTAAAACGAGTAAAACGAGTAAAACTAGTAAAACGAGTAAAACTAGTAAAACGAGTTAAACGAGTAAAACGAGTAAAACGAACAAAACGAGTAAAACGAGCAAAACGAGTAAAACGAGCAAAACGAGTAAAACTAGTAAAACGAGTTAAACGAGTAAAACGAGTAAAACGAGTAAAACGAGAAAAAGGAGTAAAACGAGTAAAACTAGTGAAAAGAGTAAAACTAGTGAAAAGAGTAAAACGAGTGAGACGAGTAAAACGAGGAAAGCGAGTAAAACGAGTAAAGCGAGTAAAACGAGTAAAACGAGTAAAACGAGTAAAACGAGTAAAACGAGTAAAACTAGTAAAACGAGTTAAACGAGTAAAACGAGTAAAACGAGTTAAACGAGTAAAACGAGTAAAACGAACAAAACGAGTAAAACGAGCAAAACGAGTAAAACGAGCAAAACGAGTAAAACTAGTAAAACGAGTTAAACGAGTAAAACGAGTAAAACGAGTAAAACGAGAAAAAGGAGTAAAACGAGTAAAACTAGTGAAAAGAGTAAAACTAGTGAAAAGAGTAAAACGAGTGAGACGAGTAAAACGAGGAAAGCGAGTAAAACGAGTAAAGCGAGTAAAACGAGTAAAACGAGTAAAACGAGTAAAACGAGTAAAACTAGTAAAACGAGTAAAACTAGTAAAACGAGTTAAACGAGTAAAACGAGTAAAACGAACAAAACGAGTAAAACGAGCAAAACGAGTAAAACGAGCAAAACGAGTAAAACGAGCAAAACGAGTAAAACGAGCAAAACGAGTAAAACTAGTAAAACGAGTTAAACGAGTAAAACGAGTAAAACGAGTAAAACGAGAAAAAGGAGTAAAACGAGTAAAACTAGTGAAAAGAGTAAAACTAGTGAAAAGAGTAAAACGAGTGAGACGAGTAAAACGAGGAAAGCGAGTAAAACGAGTAAAGCGAGTAAAACGAGTAAAACGAGTAAAACGAGTAAAACGAGTAAAACTAGTAAAACGAGTAAAACTAGTAAAACGAGTTAAACGAGTAAAACGAGTAAAACGAACAAAACGAGTAAAACGAGCAAAACGAGTAAAACGAGCAAAACGAGTAAAACGAGCAAAACGAGTAAAACGAGCAAAACGAGTAAAACGAGCAAAACGAGTAAAACTAGTAAAACGAGTAAAACTAGTAAAACGAGTTAAACGAGTAAAACGAGTAAAACGAGTAAAACGAGAAAAAGGAGTAAAACGAGTAAAACTAGTGAAAAGAGTAAAACTAGTGAAAAGAGTAAAACGAGTAAAACGAGTAAAACGAGTAAAACGAGTAAAACTAGTAAAACGAGTAAAACTAGTAAAACGAGTTAAACGAGAAAAACGAGTAAAACGAGTAAAACGAGAAAAAGGAGTAAAACGAGTAAAACTAGTGAAAAGAGTAAAACTAGTGAAAAGAGTAAAACGAGTGAGACGAGTAAAACGAGGAAAGCGAGTAAAACGAGTAAAACGAGTAAAACGAGTAAAACGAGTAAAACGAGTAAAACGAGTAAAACGAGTAAAACGAGTAAAACGAGTAAAACGAGTAAAACGAGTTAAACGAGTAAAACTAGTAAAACGAGTAAAACGAGTTGAACGAGTAAAACGAGTAAAACGAGTAAAACGAGCAAAACGAGTAAAACGAGCAAAACGAGTAAAACGAGCAAAACGAGTAAAACGAGCAAAACGAGTAAAACGAGTAAAACGAGTAAAACGAGTAAAACGAGATAAACGAGTAAAACTAGTAAAACGAGTAAAACGAGTTGAACGAGTAAAACGAGTACAACGAGTGAAACGAGTAAAACGAGTGAAACGAGTAAAACGAGTATAACGAGTAAAACCAGTAAAACGAGTAAAACGAGTAAAACGAGTAAAACGACTAAAACGAGTAAAACTAGTATAACGAGTAAAACTAGTAAAACGAGTTAAACGATTAAAACGAGTAAAACGAGTAAAACGAGCAAAACGAGTAAAACGAGCAAAACGAGTAAAACGAGCAAAACGAGTAAAACGAGCAAAACGAGTAAAACGAGCAAAACGAGTAAAACGAGTAAAACGAGGAAAACGAGTAAAACGAGTAAAACGAGTAAAACGAGTAAAACGAGTAAAACGAGTAAAACGAGTAAAACTAGTAAAACGAGTAAAACTAGTAAAACGAGTTAAACGAGTAAAACGAGTAAAACGAACAAAACGAGTAAAACGAGCAAAACGAGTAAAACGAGCAAAACGAGTAAAACTAGTAAAACGAGTTAAACGAGTAAAACGAGTAAAACGAGTAAAACGAGAAAAAGGAGTAAAACGAGTAAAACTAGTGAAAAGAGTAAAACTAGTGAAACGAGTAAAACGAGTAAAACGAGTAAAACGAGTAAAACGAGTAAAACTAGTAAAACGAGTAAAACGAGTAAAACGAGTAAAACGAGTAAAACGAGTAAAACGAGTAAAACGAGTAAAACGAGTAAAACGAGTAAAACTAGTAAAACGAGTAAAACGAGTTGAACGAGTAAAACGAGTTGAACGAGTAAAACGAGTACAACGAGTGAAACGAGCAAAACGAGTGAAACGAGTAAAACCAGTAAAACGAGTAAAACCAGTAAAACGAGTAAAACGAGTAAAACGAGTAAAACGAGTAAAACGAGTAAAACGAGTAAAACGAGTAAAACGAGTAAAACGAGTAAAACTAGTACAACGAGTAAAACTAGTAAAACGAGTTAAACGAGTAAAACGAGTAAAACGAGTAAAACGAGTAAAACGAGTAAAAGGAGTAAAACGAGTAAAACTAGTGAAAAGAGTAAAACGAGTGAAACGAGTAAAACGAGTGAAACGAGTAAAACGAGTGAAACGAGTTAAACGAGTAAAACTAGTAAAACGAGTACAACCAGTAAAACGAGTTGAACGAGTAAAACGAGTTGAACGAGTAAAACGAGTACAACGAGTGAAACGAGTAAAACGAGTAAAACGAGTAAAACGAGTAAAACGAGTAAAACGAGTAAAACGAGTAAAACGAGTAAAACGAGTAAAACGAGTAAAGCGAGTAAAACGAGTAAAACGAATAAAACGAGTAAAACGAGTAAAACGAGTAAAACGAGTAAAACTAGTAAAACGAGTAAAACGAGTAAAACGAGTAAAACTAGTAAAACGAGTAAAACGAGTTGAACGAGTAAAACGAGTTGAACGAGTAAAACGAGTACAACGAGTGAAACGAGCAAAACGAGTGAAACGAGTAAAACCAGTAAAACGAGTAAAACCAGTAAAACGAGTAAAACGAGTAAAACGAGTAAAACGAGAAAAACGAGTAAAACGAGCAAAACGAGTAAAACGAGCAAAACGAGTAAAACGAGCAAAACGAGTAAAACGAGTAAAACGAGTAAAACGAGATAAACGAGTAAAACTAGTAAAACGAGTAAAACGAGTTGAACGAGTAAAACGAGTACAACGAGTGAAACGAGTAAAACGAGCAAAACGAGTAAAACGAGTAAAACGAGTAAAACGAGTAAAACGAGATAAACGAGTAAAACTAGTAAAACGAGTAAAACGAGTTGAACGAGTAAAACGAGTACAACGAGTGAAACGAGTAAAACGAGTGAAACGAGTAAAACGAGTATAACGAGTAAAACCAGTAAAACGAGTAAAACGAGTAAAACGAGTAAAACGACTAAAACGAGTAAAACTAGTATAACGAGTAAAACTAGTAAAACGAGTTAAACGATTAAAACGAGTAAAACGAGTAAAACGAGCAAAACGAGTAAAACGAGCAAAACGAGTAAAACGAGCAAAACGAGTAAAACGAGCAAAACGAGTAAAACGAGCAAAACGAGTAAAACGAGTAAAACGAGGAAAACGAGTAAAACGAGTAAAACGAGTAAAACGAGTAAAACGAGTAAAACGAGTAAAACGAGTAAAACTAGTAAAACGAGTAAAACTAGTAAAACGAGTTAAACGAGTAAAACGAGTAAAACGAACAAAACGAGTAAAACGAGCAAAACGAGTAAAACGAGCAAAACGAGTAAAACTAGTAAAACGAGTTAAACGAGTAAAACGAGTAAAACGAGTAAAACGAGAAAAAGGAGTAAAACGAGTAAAACTAGTGAAAAGAGTAAAACTAGTGAAACGAGTAAAACGAGTAAAACGAGTAAAACGAGTAAAACGAGTAAAACTAGTAAAACGAGTAAAACGAGTAAAACGAGTAAAACGAGTAAAACGAGTAAAACGAGTAAAACGAGTAAAACGAGTAAAACGAGTAAAACTAGTAAAACGAGTAAAACGAGTTGAACGAGTAAAACGAGTTGAACGAGTAAAACGAGTACAACGAGTGAAACGAGCAAAACGAGTGAAACGAGTAAAACCAGTAAAACGAGTAAAACCAGTAAAACGAGTAAAACGAGTAAAACGAGTAAAACGAGTAAAACGAGTAAAACGAGTAAAACGAGTAAAACGAGTAAAACGAGTAAAACGAGTAAAACTAGTACAACGAGTAAAACTAGTAAAACGAGTTAAACGAGTAAAACGAGTAAAACGAGTAAAACGAGTAAAACGAGTAAAAGGAGTAAAACGAGTAAAACTAGTGAAAAGAGTAAAACGAGTGAAACGAGTAAAACGAGTGAAACGAGTAAAACGAGTGAAACGAGTTAAACGAGTAAAACTAGTAAAACGAGTACAACCAGTAAAACGAGTTGAACGAGTAAAACGAGTTGAACGAGTAAAACGAGTACAACGAGTGAAACGAGTAAAACGAGTAAAACGAGTAAAACGAGTAAAACGAGTAAAACGAGTAAAACGAGTAAAACGAGTAAAACGAGTAAAACGAGTAAAGCGAGTAAAACGAGTAAAACGAATAAAACGAGTAAAACGAGTAAAACGAGTAAAACGAGTAAAACTAGTAAAACGAGTAAAACGAGTAAAACGAGTAAAACTAGTAAAACGAGTAAAACGAGTTGAACGAGTAAAACGAGTTGAACGAGTAAAACGAGTACAACGAGTGAAACGAGCAAAACGAGTGAAACGAGTAAAACCAGTAAAACGAGTAAAACCAGTAAAACGAGTAAAACGAGTAAAACGAGTAAAACGAGAAAAACGAGTAAAACGAGCAAAACGAGTAAAACGAGCAAAACGAGTAAAACGAGCAAAACGAGTAAAACGAGTAAAACGAGTAAAACGAGATAAACGAGTAAAACTAGTAAAACGAGTAAAACGAGTTGAACGAGTAAAACGAGTACAACGAGTGAAACGAGTAAAACGAGTGAAACGAGTAAAACGAGTATAACGAGTAAAACCAGTAAAACGAGTAAAACGAGTAAAACGAGTAAAACGACTAAAACGAGTAAAACTAGTAAAACGAGTAAAACTAGTAAAACGAGTTAAACGATTAAAACGAGTAAAACGAGTAAAACGAGAAAAAGGAGTAAAACGCGTAAAACTAGTGAAAAGAGTAAAACTAGTGAAAAGAGTAAAACGAGTGAGACGAGTAAAACGAGGAAAGCGAGTAAAACGAGTAAAGCGAGTAAAACGAGTAAAACGAGCAAAACGAGTAAAACGAGCAAAACGAGTAAAACGAGCAAAACGAGTAAAACGAGCAAAACGAGTAAAACGAGCAAAACGAGTAAAACGAGCAAAACGAGTAAAACGAGCAAAACGAGTAAAACGAGCAAAACGAGTAAAACGAGTAAAACGAGGAAAACGAGTAAAACGAGTAAAACGAGTAAAACGAGTAAAACGAGTAAAACGAGTAAAACGAGTAAAACGAGTAAAACGAGTAAAACTAGTAAAACGAGTAAAACTAGTAAAACGAGTTAAACGAGTAAAACGAGTAAAACGAACAAAACGAGTAAAACGAGCAAAACGAGTAAAACGAGCAAAACGAGTAAAACTAGTAAAACGAGTTAAACGAGTAAAACGAGTAAAACGAGTAAAACGAGAAAAAGGAGTAAAACGAGTAAAACTAGTGAAAAGAGTAAAACTAGTGAAAAGAGTAAAACGAGTGAGACGAGTAAAACGTGGAAAGCGAGTAAAACGAGTAAAGCGAGTAAAACGAGTAAAACGAGTAAAACGAGTAAAACGAGTAAAACGAGTAAAACTAGTAAAACGAGTAAAACGAGAAAAAGGAGTAAAACGAGTAAAACTAGTGAAAAGAGTAAAACTAGTGAAAAGAGTAAAACGAGTGAGACGAGTAAAACGAGGAAAGCGAGTAAAACGAGTAAAGCGAGTAAAACGAGTAAAACGAGTAAAACGAGTAAAACGAGTAAAACTAGTAAAACGAGTAAAACGAGTTGAACGAGTAAAACGAGTTGAACGAGTGAAACGAGTACAACGAGTGAAACGAGTAAAACGAGTAAAACGAGTAAAACGAGTAAAACGAGTAAAACGAGTAAAACGAGTAAAACGAGTAAAACGAGTAAAACGAGTAAAACGAGTAAAACGAGTAAAACGAGTAAAACGAGTAAAACGAGTAAAACGAGTAAAACGAGTAAAACGAGTAAAACGAGTAAAACGAGTAAAACGCGTAAAACGAGTAAAACGAGTAAAACGAGTAAAGCGAGTAAAACGAGTAAAACGAGTAAAACGAGTAAAACGAGTAAAACGAGTAAAACGAGTAAAACGAGTAAAACTAGTAAAACGAGTAAAACGAGTAAAACGAGTAAAACGAGTAAAACGAGTAAAACGAGTAAAACGAGTAAAACGAGTAAAACGAGTAAAACTAGTAAAACGAGTAAAACGAGTAAAACGAGTAAAACGAGTAAAACTAGTAAAACGAGTAAAACGAGTTGAACGAGTAAAACGAGTTGAACGAGTAAAACGAGTTGAACGAGTAAAACGAGTTGAACGAGTGAAACGAGTACAACGAGTGAAACGAGTAAAACGAGTAAAACGAGTAAAACGAGTAAAACGAGTAAAACGAGTAAAACGAGTAAAACGAGTAAAACGAGTAAAACTAGTAAAACGAGTTAAACGAGTAAAACGAGTAAAACGAGTAAAACGAGAAAATGGAGTAAAACGAGTAAAACTAGTGAAAAGAGTAAAAGTAGTGAAAAGAGTAAAACGAGTGAGACGAGTAAAACGAGGAAAGCGAGTAAAACGAGTAAAACTAGTAAAACGAGTAAAACTAGTAAAACGAGTTAAACGAGTAAAACGAGTTGAACGAGTAAAACGAGTTGAACGAGTAAAACGAGTACAACGAGTGAAACGAGCAAAACGAGTGAAACGAGTAAAACCAGTAAAACGAGTAAAACCAGTAAAACGAGTAAAACGAGTAAAACGAGCAAAACGAGTGAAACGAGTAAAACCAGTAAAACGAGTAAAACCAGTAAAACGAGTAAAACGAGTAAAACGAGCAAAACGAGTAAAACGAGCAAAACGAGTAAAACGAGTAAAACGAGTAAAACGAGTAAAACGAGTTAAACGAGCAAAACGAGTAAAACGAGCAAAACGAGTAAAACGAGTAAAACGAGTAAAACGAGTAAAACGAGTTAAACGAGTAAAACTAGTAAAACGAGTAAAACGAGTTGAACGAGTAAAACGAGTAAAACGAGTAAAACGAGCAAAACGAGTAAAACGAGCAAAACGAGTAAAACTAGTAAAACGAGTAAAACGAGTTGAACGAGTAAAACGAGTTGAACGAGTAAAACGAGTTGAACGAGTAAAACGAGTAAAACGAGAAAAACGAGTAAAACGAGTAAAACGAGTTGAACGAGTAAAACGAGTACAACGAGTGAAACGAGTAAAACGAGTGAAACGAGTAAAACGAGTATAACGAGTAAAACCAGTAAAACGAGTAAAACGAGTAAAACGAGTAAAACGACTAAAACGAGTAAAACTAGTAAAACGAGTAAAACTAGTAAAACGAGTTAAACGATTAAAACGAGTAAAACGAGTAAAACGAGAAAAAGGAGTAAAACGAGTAAAACTAGTGAAAAGAGTAAAACTAGTGAAAAGAGTAAAACGAGTGAGACGAGTAAAACGAGGAAAGCGAGTAAAACGAGTAAAGCGAGTAAAACGAGTAAAACGAGCAAAACGAGTAAAACGAGCAAAACGAGTAAAACGAGCAAAACGAGTAAAACGAGCAAAACGAGTAAAACGAGCAAAACGAGTAAAACGAGCAAAACGAGTAAAACGAGCAAAACGAGTAAAACGAGTAAAACGAGGAAAACGAGTAAAACGAGTAAAACGAGTAAAACGAGTAAAACGAGTAAAACGAGTAAAACGAGTAAAACGAGTAAAACGAGTAAAACGAGTAAAACTAGTAAAACGAGTAAAACTAGTAAAACGAGTTAAACGAGTAAAACGAGTAAAACGAACAAAACGAGTAAAACGAGCAAAACGAGTAAAACGAGCAAAACGAGTAAAACTAGTAAAACGAGTTAAACGAGTAAAACGAGTAAAACGAGTAAAACGAGAAAAAGGAGTAAAACGAGTAAAACTAGTGAAAAGAGTAAAACTAGTGAAAAGAGTAAAACGAGTGAGACGAGTAAAACGTGGAAAGCGAGTAAAACGAGTAAAGCGAGTAAAACGAGTAAAACGAGTAAAACGAGTAAAACGAGTAAAACTAGTAAAACGAGTAAAACGAGAAAAAGGAGTAAAACGAGTAAAACTAGTGAAAAGAGTAAAACTAGTGAAAAGAGTAAAACGAGTGAGACGAGTAAAACGAGGAAAGCGAGTAAAACGAGTAAAGCGAGTAAAACGAGTAAAACGAGTAAAACGAGTAAAACGAGTAAAACGAGTAAAACTAGTAAAACGAGTAAAACGAGTTGAACGAGTAAAACGAGTTGAACGAGTGAAACGAGTACAACGAGTGAAACGAGTAAAACGAGTAAAACGAGTAAAACGAGTAAAACGAGTAAAACGAGTAAAACGAGTAAAACGAGTAAAACGAGTAAAACGAGAAAAAGGAGTAAAACGAGTAAAACTAGTGAAAAGAGTAAAACTAGTGAAAAGAGTAAAACTAGTGAAAAGAGTAAAACGAGTGAGACGAGTAAAACGAGGAAAGCGAGTAAAACGAGTAAAGCGAGTAAAACGAGTAAAACGAGCAAAACGAGTAAAACGAGCAAAACGAGTAAAACGAGCAAAACGAGGAAAACGAGTAAAACGAGCAAAACGAGTAAAACGAGCAAAACGAGTAAAACGAGCAAAACGAGTAAAACGAGTAAAACGAGGAAAACGAGTAAAACGAGTAAAACGAGTAAAACGAGTAAAACGAGTAAAACGAGTAAAACGAGTAAAACGAGTAAAACTAGTAAAACGAGTAAAACTAGTAAAACGAGTTAAACGAGTAAAACGAGTAAAACGAACAAAACGAGTAAAACGAGCAAAACGAGTAAAACGAGCAAAACGAGTAAAACTAGTAAAACGAGTTAAACGAGTAAAACGAGTAAAACGAGTAAAACGAGGAAAAAGGAGTAAAACGAGTAAAACTAGTGAAAAGAGTAAAACTAGTGAAAAGAGTAAAACGAGTGAGACGAGTAAAACGTGGAAAGCGAGTAAAACGAGTAAAGCGAGTAAAACGAGTAAAACGAGTAAAACGAGTAAAACGAGTAAAACTAGTAAAACGAGTAAAACGAGAAAAAGGAGTAAAACGAGTAAAACTAGTGAAAAGAGTAAAACTAGTGAAAAGAGTAAAACGAGTGAGACGAGTAAAACGAGGAAAGCGAGTAAAACGAGTAAAGCGAGTAAAACGAGTAAAACGAGTAAAACGAGTAAAACGAGTAAAACGAGTAAAACTAGTAAAACGAGTAAAACGAGTTGAACGAGTAAAACGAGTTGAACGAGTGAAACGAGTAAAACGAGTAAAACGAGTAAAACGAGTAAAACGAGTAAAACGAGTAAAACGAGTAAAACGAGTAAAACGAGTAAAACGAGTAAAACGAGTAAAACGAGTAAAACGAGTAAAACGAGTAAAACGAGTAAAACGAGTAAAACGAGTAAAACGAGTAAAACGCGTAAAACGAGTAAAACGAGTAAAACGAGTAAAGCGAGTAAAACGAGTAAAACGAGTAAAACGAGTAAAACGAGTAAAACGAGTAAAACGAGTAAAACGAGTAAAACGAGTAAAACGAGTAAAACGAGTAAAACTAGTAAAACGAGTAAAACGAGTAAAACGAGTAAAACGAGTAAAACGAGTAAAACGAGTAAAACGAGTAAAACGAGTAAAACGAGTAAAACTAGTAAAACGAGTAAAACGAGTAAAACGAGTAAAACGAGTAAAACTAGTAAAACGAGTAAAACGAGTTGAACGAGTAAAACGAGTTGAACGAGTGAAACGAGTACAACGAGTGAAACGAGTAAAACGAGTAAAACGAGTAAAACGAGTAAAACGAGTAAAACGAGTAAAACGAGTAAAACGAGTAAAACGAGTAAAACTAGTAAAACGAGTTAACCGAGTAAAACGAGTAAAACGAGTAAAACAAGAAAATGGAGTAAAACGAGTAAAACTAGTGAAAAGAGTAAAATTAGTGAAAAGAGTAAAACGAGTGAGACGAGTAAAACGAGGAAAGCGAGTAAAACGAGTAAAGCGAGTAAAACGAGTAAAACGAGTAAAACGAGTTGAACGAGTAAAACGAGTTGAACGAGTAAAACGAGTACAACGAGTGAAACGAGCAAAACGAGTGAAACGAGTAAAACCAGTAAAACGAGTAAAACCAGTAAAACGAGTAAAACGAGTAAAACGAGAAAAACGAGTGAGACGAGTAAAACCAGTAAAACGAGTAAAACCAGTAAAACGAGTAAAACGAGTAAAACGAGCAAAACGAGTAAAACGAGCAAAACGAGTAAAACGAGTTGAACGAGTGAAACGAGTACAACGAGTGAAACGAGTAAAACGAGTAAAACGAGTAAAACGAGTAAAACGAGTAAAACGAGTAAAACGAGTAAAACGAGTAAAACGAGTAAAACTAGTAAAACGAGTTAAACGAGTAAAACGAGTAAAACGAGTAAAACAAGAAAATGGAGTAAAACGAGTAAAACTAGTGAAAAGAGTAAAATTAGTGAAAAGAGTAAAACGAGTGAGACGAGTAAAACGAGTAAAACGAGTAAAACGAGTAAAACGAGATAAACGAGTAAAACTAGTAAAACGAGTAAAACGAGTTGAACGAGTAAAACGAGTACAACGAGTGAAACGAGTAAAACGAGTGAAACGAGTAAAACGAGTATAACGAGTAAAACCAGTAAAACGAGTAAAACGAGTAAAACGAGTAAAACGACTAAAACGAGTAAAACTAGTATAACGAGTAAAACTAGTAAAACGAGTTAAACGATTAAAACGAGTAAAACGAGTAAAACGAGCAAAACGAGTAAAACGAGCAAAACGAGTAAAACGAGCAAAACGAGTAAAACGAGCAAAACGAGTAAAACGAGCAAAACGAGTAAAACGAGTAAAACGAGGAAAACGAGTAAAACGAGTAAAACGAGTAAAACGAGTAAAACGAGTAAAACGAGTAAAACGAGTAAAACGAGTAAAACGAGTAAAACGAGTAAAACGAGTAAAACTAGTAAAACGAGTAAAACTAGTAAAACGAGTTAAACGAGTAAAACGAGTAAAACGAACAAAACGAGTAAAACGAGCAAAACGAGTAAAACGAGCAAAACGAGTAAAACTAGTAAAACGAGTTAAACGAGTAAAACGAGTAAAACGAGTAAAACGAGAAAAAGGAGTAAAACGAGTAAAACTAGTGAAAAGAGTAAAACTAGTGAAAAGAGTAAAACGAGTGAGACGAGTAAAACGAGGAAAGCGAGTAAAACGAGTAAAGCGAGTAAAACGAGTAAAACGAGTAAAACGAGTAAAACGAGTAAAACGAGTAAAACGAGTAAAACGAGTAAAACGAGTAAAACTAGTATAACGAGTAAAACTAGTAAAACGAGTTAAACGAGTAAAACGAGTAAAACGAACAAAACGAGTAAAACGAGCAAAACGAGTAAAACGAGCAAAACGAGTAAAACGAGCAAAACGAGTAAAACGAGCAAAACGAGTAAAACGAGCAAAACGAGTACAACGAGTGAAACGAGTAAAACGAGTAAAACGAGTAAAACCAGTAAAACGAGTAAAACGAGTAAAACGAGTAAAACGAGTAAAACGAGTAAAACGAGTTAAACGAGTAAAACGAGTAAAACGAACAAAACGAGTAAAACGAGCAAAACGAGTAAAACGAGCAAAACGAGTAAAACTAGTAAAACGAGTTAAACGAGTAAAACGAGTAAAACGAGTAAAACGAGAAAAAGGAGTAAAACGAGTAAAACTAGTGAAAAGAGTAAAACTAGTGAAAAGAGTAAAACGAGTGAGACGAGTAAAACGAGGAAAGCGAGTAAAACGAGTAAAGCGAGTAAAACGAGTAAAACGAGTAAAACGAGTAAAACGAGTAAAACGAGTAAAACTAGTAAAACGAGTAAAACTAGTAAAACGAGTTAAACGAGTAAAACGAGTAAAACGAACAAAACGAGTAAAACGAGCAAAACGAGTAAAACGAGCAAAACGAGTAAAACGAGCAAAACGAGTAAAACGAGCAAAACGAGTAAAACGAGCAAAACGAGTAAAACTAGTAAAACGAGTAAAACTAGTAAAACGAGTTAAACGAGTAAAACGAGTAAAACGAGTAAAACGAGAAAAAGGAGTAAAACGAGTAAAACTAGTGAAAAGAGTAAAACTAGTGAAAAGAGTAAAACGAGTAAAACGAGTAAAACGAGTAAAACGAGTAAAACTAGTAAAACGAGTAAAACTAGTAAAACGAGTTAAACGAGTAAAACGAGTAAAACGAGTAAAACGAGAAAAAGGAGTAAAACGAGTAAAACTAGTGAAAAGAGTAAAACTAGTGAAAAGAGTAAAACGAGTGAGACGAGTAAAACGAGGAAAGCGAGTAAAACGAGTAAAGCGAGTAAAACGAGTAAAACGAGTAAAACGAGCAAAACGAGCAAAACGAGTAAAACGAGTAAAACGAGTAAAACGAGTAAAACTAGTAAAACGAGTAAAACGAGTTGAACGAGTAAAACGAGTTGAACGAGTGAAACGAGTACAACGAGTGAAACGAGTAAAACGAGTAAAACGAGTAAAACGAGTAAAACGAGTAAAACGAGTAAAACGAGTAAAACGAGTAAAACGAGTAAAACGAGTAAAACGAGTAAAACGAGTTAAACGAGTAAAACTAGTAAAACGAGTAAAACGAGTTGAACGAGTAAAACGAGTAAAACGAGTAAAACGAGCAAAACGAGTAAAACGAGCAAAACGAGTAAAACGAGCAAAACGAGTAAAACGAGCAAAACGAGTAAAACGAGTAAAACGAGTAAAACGAGTAAAACGAGATAAACGAGTAAAACTAGTAAAACGAGTAAAACGAGTTGAACGAGTAAAACGAGTACAACGAGTGAAACGAGTAAAACGAGTGAAACGAGTAAAACGAGTATAACGAGTAAAACCAGTAAAACGAGTAAAACGAGTAAAACGAGTAAAACGACTAAAACGAGTAAAACTAGTATAACGAGTAAAACTAGTAAAACGAGTTAAACGATTAAAACGAGTAAAACGAGTAAAACGAGCAAAACGAGTAAAACGAGCAAAACGAGTAAAACGAGCAAAACGAGTAAAACGAGCAAAACGAGTAAAACGAGCAAAACGAGTAAAACGAGTAAAACGAGGAAAACGAGTAAAACGAGTAAAACGAGTAAAACGAGTAAAACGAGTAAAACGAGTAAAACGAGTAAAACGAGTAAAACGAGTAAAACTAGTAAAACGAGTAAAACTAGTAAAACGAGTTAAACGAGTAAAACGAGTAAAACGAACAAAACGAGTAAAACGAGCAAAACGAGTAAAACGAGCAAAACGAGTAAAACTAGTAAAACGAGTTAAACGAGTAAAACGAGTAAAACGAGTAAAACGAGAAAAAGGAGTAAAACGAGTAAAACTAGTGAAAAGAGTAAAACTAGTGAAACGAGTAAAACGAGTAAAACGAGTAAAACGAGTAAAACGAGTAAAACTAGTAAAACGAGTAAAACGAGTAAAACGAGTAAAACGAGTAAAACGAGTAAAACGAGTAAAACGAGTAAAACGAGTAAAACGAGTAAAACTAGTAAAACGAGTAAAACGAGTTGAACGAGTAAAACGAGTAAAACGAGTAAAACGAGTAAAACGAGTAAAACGAGTAAAACGAGTAAAACTAGTAAAACGAGTAAAACTAGTAAAACGAGTTAAACGAGTAAAACGAGTAAAACGAACAAAACGAGTAAAACGAGCAAAACGAGTAAAACGAGCAAAACGAGTAAAACTAGTAAAACGAGTTAAACGAGTAAAACGAGTAAAACGAGTAATACGAGAAAAAGGAGTAAAACGAGTAAAACTAGTGAAAAGAGTAAAACTAGTGAAAAGAGTAAAACGAGTGAGACGAGTAAAACGAGGAAAGCGAGTAAAACGAGTAAAGCGAGTAAAACGAGTAAAACGAGTAAAACGAGTAAAACGAGTAAAACGAGTAAAACTAGTAAAACGAGTAAAACTAGTAAAACGAGTTAAACGAGTAAAACGAGTAAAACGAACAAAACGAGTAAAACGAGCAAAACGAGTAAAACGAGCAAAACGAGTAAAACGAGTTAAACGAGTAAAACGAGTAAAACGAGTAATACGAGAAAAAGGAGTAAAACGAGTAAAACTAGTGAAAAGAGTAAAACTAGTGAAAAGAGTAAAACGAGTGAGACGAGTAAAACGAGGAAAGCGAGTAAAACGAGTAAAGCGAGTAAAACGAGTAAAACGAGTAAAACGAGTAAAACGAGTAAAACGAGCAAAACGAGTAAAACGAGCAAAACGAGTAAAACGAGCAAAACGAGTAAAACGAGCAAAACGAGTAAAACGAGCAAAACGAGTAAAACGAGTAAAACGAGGAAAACGAGTAAAACGAGTAAAACGAGTAAAACGAGTAAAACGAGTAAAACGAGTAAAACGAGTAAAACGAGTAAAACTAGTAAAACGAGTAAAACTAGTAAAACGAGTTAAACGAGTAAAACGAGTAAAACGAACAAAACGAGTAAAACGAGCAAAACGAGTAAAACGAGCAAAACGAGTAAAACTAGTAAAACGAGTTAAACGAGTAAAACGAGTAAAACGAGTAAAACGAGAAAAAGGAGTAAAACGAGTAAAACTAGTGAAAAGAGTAAAACTAGTGAAACGAGTAAAACGAGTAAAACGAGTAAAACGAGTAAAACGAGTAAAACTAGTAAAACGAGTAAAACGAGTAAAACGAGTAAAACGAGTAAAACGAGTAAAACGAGTAAAACGAGTAAAACGAGTAAAACGAGTAAAACTAGTAAAACGAGTAAAACGAGTTGAACGAGTAAAACGAGTAAAACGAGTAAAACGAGTAAAACGAGTAAAACGAGTAAAACGAGTAAAACTAGTAAAACGAGTAAAACTAGTAAAACGAGTTAAACGAGTAAAACGAGTAAAACGAACAAAACGAGTAAAACGAGCAAAACGAGTAAAACGAGCAAAACGAGTAAAACTAGTAAAACGAGTTAAACGAGTAAAACGAGTAAAACGAGTAATACGAGAAAAAGGAGTAAAACGAGTAAAACTAGTGAAAAGAGTAAAACTAGTGAAAAGAGTAAAACGAGTGAGACGAGTAAAACGAGGAAAGCGAGTAAAACGAGTAAAGCGAGTAAAACGAGTAAAACGAGTAAAACGAGTAAAACGAGTAAAACGAGTAAAACTAGTAAAACGAGTAAAACTAGTAAAACGAGTTAAACGAGTAAAACGAGTAAAACGAACAAAACGAGTAAAACGAGCAAAACGAGTAAAACGAGCAAAACGAGTAAAACGAGCAAAACGAGTAAAACGAGCAAAACGAGTAAAACGAGCAAAACGAGTACAACGAGTGAAACGAGTAAAACGAGTAAAACGAGTAAAACCAGTAAAACGAGTAAAACGAGTAAAACGAGTAAAACGAGTAAAACGAGTAAAACGAGTAAAACGAGTAAAACGAGTAAAACTAGTAAAACGAGTTAAACGAGTAAAACGAGTAAAACGAGTAAAACGAGAAAAAGGAGTAAAACGAGTAAAACTAGTGAAAAGAGTAAAACTAGTGAAAAGAGTAAAACGAGTAAAACGAGTAAAACGAGTAAAACGAGTAAAACTAGTAAAACGAGTAAAACTAGTAAAACGAGTTAAACGAGTAAAACGAGTAAAACGAGTAAAACGAGAAAAAGGAGTAAAACGAGTAAAACTAGTGAAAAGAGTAAAACTAGTGAAAAGAGTAAAACGAGTGAGACGAGTAAAACGAGGAAAGCGAGTAAAACGAGTAAAGCGAGTAAAACGAGTAAAACGAGTAAAACGAGCAAAACGAGCAAAACGAGTAAAACGAGTAAAACGAGTAAAACGAGTAAAACTAGTAAAACGAGTAAAACGAGTTGAACGAGTAAAACGAGTTGAACGAGTGAAACGAGTACAACGAGTGAAACGAGTAAAACGAGTAAAACGAGTAAAACGAGTAAAACGAGTAAAACGAGTAAAACGAGTAAAACGAGTAAAACGAGTTGAACGAGTAAAACGAGTTGAACGAGTAAAACGAGTTGAACGAGTAAAACGAGTACAACGAGTGAAACGAGCAAAACGAGTGAAACGAGTAAAACCAGTAAAACGAGTAAAACCAGTAAAACGAGTAAAACGAGTAAAACGAGCAAAACGAGTGAAACGAGTAAAACCAGTAAAACGAGTAAAACCAGTAAAACGAGTAAAACGAGTAAAACGAGTAAAACGAGCAAAACGAGTAAAACGAGCAAAACGAGTAAAACGAGTAAAACGAGTTAAACGAGCAAAACGAGTAAAACGAGCAAAACGAGTAAAACGAGTAAAACGAGTAAAACGAGTAAAACGAGTTAAACGAGTAAAACTAGTAAAACGAGTAAAACGAGTTGAACGAGTAAAACGAGTACAACGAGTGAAACGAGTAAAACGAGTGAAACGAGTAAAACGAGTATAACGAGTAAAACCAGTAAAACGAGTAAAACGAGTAAAACGAGTAAAACGAGTAAAACTAGTAAAACGAGTAAAACTAGTAAAACGAGTTAAACGAGTAAAACGAGTAAAACGAGTAAAACGAGAAAAAGGAGTAAAACGAGTAAAACTAGTGAAAAGAGTAAAACGAGTGAGACGAGTAAAACGAGGAAAGCGAGTAAAACGAGTAAAGCGAGTAAAACGAGTAAAACGAGCAAAACGAGTAAAACGAGCAAAACGAGTAAAACGAGCAAAACGAGTAAAACGAGCAAAACGAGTAAAACGAGCAAAACGAGTAAAACGAGTAAAACGAGTAAAACGAGTAAAACTAGTAAAACGAGTAAAACGAGTTGAACGAGTAAAACGAGTTGAACGAGTGAAACGAGTACAACGAGTGAAACGAGTAAAACGAGTGAAACGAGTAAAACGAGTGAAACGAGTAAAACGAGTGAAACGAGTTAAACGAGTAAAACTAGTAAAACGAGTAAAACGAGTAAAACGAGTGAAACGAGCAAAACGAGTGAAACGAGCAAAACCAGTAAAACGAGTAAAACCAGTAAAACGAGTAAAACGAGTAAAACGAGCAAAACGAGTAAAACGAGCAAAACGAGTAAAACGAGCAAAACGAGTAAAACGAGCAAAACGAGTAAAACGAGCAAAACGAGTAAAACGAGCAAAACGAGTAAAACGAGTAAAACGAGTAAAACGAGTAAAACGAGTTAAACGAGTAAAACTAGTAAAACGAGTAAAACGAGTTGAACGAGTAAAACGAGTACAACGAGTGAAACGAGTAAAACGAGTGAAACGAGTAAAACGAGTATAACGAGTAAAACGAGTAAAACGAGTAAAACGAGTAAAACGAGTAAAACGAGTAAAACGAGTAAAACGAGTAAAACGAGTAAAACGAGTAAAACGAGTAAAACTAGTGTCACGTCCCGGGTGAAGGTCTTTTTTAGGGGAATGACATAGTTGGGGTAGATCGGGAGGAAGCCTTGGCACGAAAACCAGTTTCGCGACACAAGGCTAGTTGGGGGAGTTTAGGCACGAAAACCAGCTTCGCGGCACTAAGCAGGATAGGACTTTGGCACGAAAACTAGTTTCGCGGCACAAAGTGAGGCAGGAGTTAGGCACGAAAACAAGTTTCGCGGCACTAGGAACGATGGGAGTTAGGCACGAAAACAGGTTTCGCGGCACTAGGAACGATGGGAGTTAGGCACGAAAACAGGTTTCGCGGCACTAGGCACGATGGGAGTTAGGCACGAAAACAAGTTTCGCGGCGCAAGCAACCAGGGAAGGTAAAGCAGTAATCAAGCACCAGAGTGACACCCGTTAGACACAAGCATGGGTATTTAAAGTCCTGATAATTGGATTTACCGTTGCATTAATATAAGAAACTTCGCGTTATATTTCTTTATAATAGAGGTAACGGTATGGTCGTACAAGGCCTATACGAAAGTAAGCCTTGTAAACACTGTAAGAAATCCCGGAGTTCGCGAACCGAGATCAGCTGTTGCAGTGGCTTGTTATGATTCGGTAATTCCGTAACCGAAGGATCACTACAATAATTCGAAGCGTTATTTAGAATAAGAACGTTTATTCAGTTCAAAGCATATGTGGTAATATTATAATAATGCGTGGGACGTTGAGCATTAGCACAAAACATTTATATAAATGGTAAACAATAGCAATATATAGATGAACATGAAATATGCGAGTATTAGCAATAGACAAGAATATGAAAAGCAATAAGCGTTAGGAATGTTAAGATGATATAAACGATAAGCAATAATAAGAAAAGCATAAGCAAGAAAGTGTAATATAAATGGCGATGATATGCAGTGTTATAATAAGTAATATTAATTGCTCACAGTTGTTGTCGAAAGTGAATCTCTCGTCGAGAGTAGTTGCACTGAATTTACTGCACGTTAGTTAAATTGTTACTTTCTTTGAACTGTCTCTATGGAAGAGCTTTCCGTAGAAGAAGAGTCCGTAGAAGAAGAGTGCTACGGCCTCTGGGGCCCTTGTATTTATACAGTGTTTAGGTATGAGGGGTGTGCGCGGTATGCACCGTGACTCATGCACGAAATATGCGTCGCAATAAGACTTCCGGGTTTTTTATAAAGGGCATTCGAAAAGGACTTCGCAATATTATTTCCGGGGTTTTTATGAGGGGCGCTCGAGAAGGGGGACTCAAACTAGTTACATGTGGTTTGCGTGTTTTGATTGGAACGGGGTAAGAGTGGCTTTGACTCGGTGGGTCGTAGGGAGGTCGTGAGACGTAGTCTCGATGTAAGAGGGTTTTTGGGACGAGGGACTTGTTCAGACTTTGAAGGTGAGGGAGGAGATCGTGCCTCGTAGGGCGTAGAGGGAAGGGGATTTCGTAGTAGATCATCTTGAGATAGGGACCGCTAAGGTATATCGTCAAGGTGGTCGGTAGTTGGGAAAAAGGGGTAAGATTTGAATTCGAGGGATTTTGGCGAAGATTTGGAGTTATTTGTGGGGAAGACTCTAATTACGACTGCGCGAAAAATAGTGGGACGTCACACCTCCCCCCTTATATGAAGAAATGCCTGCATTTCTTAACATTAAGGAGCGGGATGGACTTAGCTGTTCGTCATCACGCGAAAAACAAATATATAATGATGGTGCCCCGAAAAAATGAAAATAATAAAAAATTTGATTTTTAATAATGAAATTATTACTAAAGGGAAATATATACAAGGGATTTATTTACAAGGAAGAGGGGGTGGAAGGAAGGTTTGTTAGGACGGGAACTATTTACAGGATAGGTGGGGAGGGGACTTAATAGGGGGTGCACTCATCCAGGAGGAAGGTGAGGTCCTGACCGCTCTGATATAGGTCATCGAACCATCTCAAAAACTCGGGTGTCAGCCCCTCGTGGTCTGGGACCCTGGTGGCTGACCTCGTGTCCAGGATTTCCACCACTCCTGGCCAAGGTGGAATGACGGAAGGAACGGGGAAGTCGGGACCTAGGGATGGTGTTAGGATCTGGAGTGGTGCTGGAGGGGCGAGTCCCCGTTCCGTCGCCGCGTACGCGGGAGGGTTATACGGGGGCGGGGGTGTTGCGGCCTCCTGCATCTTCTCCCAATCCGTCGGCGTTGGCGGGGGCGAGTCATCGATGGTGATGACCTCTATGGCCTCCCTGATGACGACGGAGGATGTTATCCTGGGGAGGAGGGGCGAAACGCTCCTTCCTTCCTTTATGGCCTGCCGGCGCCGCCATCGGAGTTGGGCCAGTTTATGGCCCTTTCCTCCACCCTTATGCGGCCTTCTGGGGGAAGGCCCATCTCCTCTAGAGGCGGGCATGGCTGATATTTTTGCTACTTTTAGAAATGGGTTTAAATTGATTAATCACATGTATATAGGTTTGGTGTTATTACGCTCAACCGGGACTCTCGCGCATTCGACCAAGGCGCGCTTTATTCGCATGTATTATCCTGGTCCTGCCTTTCCAGGAAATTTTTAAATTTTGTGAAGGGATTACCTCCAGTATTGTGTGCGGACCAGAGTACTGGTCACCAAATTTTCCTTTTCGCGGTTCTATTAGAACGAAAACTGAGTCGCCCGGTTTGAAGGTCTTTTCGTTAATATGTTTGTCGTAATATCTTTTGTACCGAATTTTAGATTGATTGAGCTTTTCCGCTGCGGCGGTTTGTAATTCTTGCACCCTCGTGCTTAGTTTCGAGAAGTAATGGTTATATGTTTCGTTGTCAAAATCTTCGGGTACCGGACTTCGGCTGGGCACCCGGGCTACTTTCCCGAATACTAACTCGTGCGGAGTGTAACCAGTGCCCTCGTGGACACTAGTGTTATAAGAGAACGCGGCCAAATCGGTCCATTCGTCCCAGTCGCTGTATCTACCGATAAACATTTTCAGATATTCGGTCAAAACGTGGTGCGATCGCTCTAAAGAGCCGTTAGTCTGCGGGTGAAAGGCTGTGGTTCGAAATTGTTGGATTTTAAATTTCCGTGCTACCGCTTTCATGAAGTTACTAGTGAAATTTGTTCCTTGATCGGTGAGGATGGCTCTGGGAGCTCCGAATTGACAGATGAATTTTTTGATGAATGTATCTGCAATTTTTATTGACGTGGATTGTTTGAGGGGCTCACATACAAAGTATTTGGTCAGTAAATCCTGGATGGTTAGTATGTAGGTGTTGCCTGCTCTTGTGGTAGGCAGAGGCCCTACTATATCCAGCGCAACCTTATCGAAAGCGCGTCCAGGCGTATCAGTAAGAATCATCGGTTGTCTGGTTTTAACACGGACGAGTTTCTTCCGTTGGCAGTCCGCGCAGTTCCGAACGTAGCTTTCTACGGCTTTCTTCATACCTTTCCAAAAGTAGTGGGAGCGGATGCGGTTATATGTTTTAGTTACTCCCTTATGTCCGGCTATCGCGGATGCGTGATTTTCCGTAATTATGTTTTGTCGTTCCGATTCTACGGGGATTTGAACTAGTTGTAAACAAATGGTAACGCTAGTGTCCTCGTCATTGACGGCTTCGAGGACACCCATAATAATATCTTGCCAGTTTAGCTGGTCGATATTTGTCGTTTTAGCTATGCTAAATGAATGTATTATCAGTTCACGTACTACGTTTTTGAGAGAGGCAAGGGCGTCATCCCATGTCGTCGCGGTTAAGGGCGTATCTTTAGTTTCCTTAATAACCAGTCCGATAAGGATTTGTCCCTTATTGTATTTCACGTGGGCTTTGCCCAGTGTGAGGTCGCTTGGTGCCGTTAGAGTTCCCATTGCTTCCAAATGTTTAGCTCCGTCGTCGCACGGCTTTCCATCCGCGCTTAGAAAGAAGACGAGTGTATCTTTTCGTAGGGATAGCGGGTCGCGGCTGATTGACGGCGTCACCCTGATGTCTCGATCGGGGTCTGCCTCGTATGCTGCTTCGTGAAGATCGTCCAGCTCGATTATTGAGGAATCCGAGTCTGAACTCGATTCGTTTGACCCCATTGATACTGCCTCGGAGTCTGGATCATCCGGTTCCTGTGGTGTGAATGGTCGCGGAGGCGACATGATTGAATGGGGAGTACTCAACCGCTCACTTTCTTCTTCTTGGTTCTCCTCCTCTACACTACTCATCGTTTCTTGTAGGGTATTCGGAGAGGAATCTGGTGGTTTCGTCGTGGGTGTTTCCTTTTGGCGCACTTTTCGGTACGGCTGTGTTCTTCGGGGTATCGTTCCCCAATGGGTGCTGGCCGTAGGTGTTGCTGCGGAGGTTGGTGCGTTGACGGTCCGAGGCCTCTTGGGGCTACTTGGTGTACCTGATAGGTCCTCCCAATCGTCGTCTGCTTCTTCTCGCGGTCTTACAGGACAAGCTGCTACTGTAGGAGGGTTACGGGATAGGGCGTCGGCAAGTTTGTTGCTTTTTCCTGGCTGATAGCGAATTTCATATTTATATTCCGCTAGTTTTAGGCGCCATCTAACGAGGCGTGACGTCGGGTCCTTCACCTTATGTAACCAAATCAAGGGTTGATGGTCGGTATATAAAATAAATTTCCTTCCATAAAGGTAAGGTCGGAAGTATCTGACGCAGTATACTATAGCTAAGAGTTCCTTTTCTATAGTCGAGTAATTTATTTCGGCCTTGTTCAGGAGTCGGGAAGCGTAAGCAATCGGTAGCTCTTTATCTGTGACAGCTTGACTCAATATTCCTCCTATAGCATATTCGGAGGCGTCTGTAGTAACGTGAAATTCCAGTTCAAAATTTGGATATTGCAGGATAGGTTCGTTCTGCAATGCTGATCTTAGATGATCGAAGGCGCTTTGCTGGGACGGTCCCCAGGCGAATGCTGTGTCCTTCTTCAGTAACGAGGTTAATGGGCGAGCCGTTTTAGAAAACTCTGGGATAAACCTTCTGTAATATCCGGTCAGTCCAAGGAATTCTTTGATTCCCTTTGGTGTGCGAGGTGCAGGGTAGTTCCGGACTGCTTGGACTTTTTGTTGGTCCGGTTTCACACCCTCCTCGGTGATTATGTGTCCCAAATATGCGACTTCTCTGTGCAGGAACTTACATTTGGAAGGTTGGAGTTTAAGGTTTGCCTCTCGTAAGCGATGGGCGAGTTTTTTAAATTTAATTAAGTGTTCCGTGAGGGAACTTGCGTAGAGGACGATATCGTCCAAATAAACGAACATTTCTGTGCCCTGGAGCCCCGTAAGGGTGTGGTCCATCAGACGTTGGAAAGTCGCCGGTGCATTACAAAGCCCAAATGGCATTCTTACAAACTCGTAGTGTCCATGAGGTGTAGAGAATGCTGTTTTTGGTGCGTCTTCCGGCTTCATAGGTATTTGGTGGAATCCCGAAGCGAGGTCAAACACGGAGAAGTACTTGGCTCCTCCTAATTGATCCAATATCTCATTGATATTTGGAAGCGGGTATGCGTCGGGAACGGTCTTTTTGTTGAGTTCCCTAAAATCTATTACCATTCGCCACTGGGGTTCCCCATCAGGTCCTGGCTTCTTGGACACGATCCAGACGGGTGAGTTGTAAGGAGACAACGATGGTTTCACAATTTCATTTTCCAGTAGCTTGCGTACTTGTTGGTCGATTTCCTTCTTATGTACTGGAGGGAAGCGATATTGTTTCGTGTTGACAGGCACTGGGTCCGTCGTCTGGATCCTGTGCTGGATGACATTTGTATGACCTAACTTCTCGTCTGGTAGATGGAAAAGGTCGTGATTTTTCCTTATAATTTCTTGGACATGGTGTTTTTCCTCTTGATTCATATGTTCCGTTGAGATTGATTGGAGTATTCGTTCTACCCTCGAAGGGGTTTCCTCGGAATTTTCCTGTGTTTTTGATCCAGACGTAACCGCAAGAGACTTAAGGGAGGTTAGGGGAAGGGTAAATTTGGCGTAATGCGCAGGGGTTGAGGGTGAGTGCACCTTCGCGGGTGCCTCGAAATAGTGGATCGACGGATCCGGGGCTAAGAGGGACTTGTTTTTTATTAGGTCGGGGATGGGAGTAGTGCCTGTCGGCATTGTAGTCTCTTTTGGTCGGTTTTGTCTGGGTTCCGGAATTATCCTGTCGAATTCCTCTAGTTCAACGGTGGGTATTGTGACTGCTGTGTCTACCCCATTTGAATTTATTATTTGCAGGTATGCCTTGCCGTCTTGGTTACGGACAAGCGCGTTACCGGCATGGACTCCTGTACCTAGGTCTAACCGGGGCAAATACCCTTCTTCTATATTCGGGTTACCTACATGTACGAAGAAGGTGGTCTTTGATCTAGCGGTTAATACGATCGGGTTCCTGTCTACAAACGGAATTGAAGTTCCGTGGAACTCTAAACGCTTTTCTAAGTAGTTTATTGTTACGTCGCGTTCCATTAAAAATTCTGACCCTAATATTCCTTGGGTTTTAATTGGGAAGTCGTCGTCGACTACATGGAACGTGACGTCATTGCCCAAGATGGTTACTCTTATTGTTCCAAGGGTAGAGACGGGATCATGTGAAATACCTCTCAATAATACTTGGTTTCCCGGGTCGATGTCTTGGAATCGCTTTACGGCCTGGATTTTTAACAAATTTACCTCCGAGCCGGTATCGATCATTAATTCGGGCGTTTTCCCGAAGTCCGTGGATTGGATTATTACGGATGGGACCTTACCATCGGTGTTTAGTTGCGCGGTGGCGATTCTAGTAGCGGTCTTTCCGTGTCCGCTTGTATTATGATTGGACGCGCTCCTGTTTGGCCCGTTCCACGGTACGCATCCATAGTTGTCCGTGGGGGCGGGGCGTTTCCCGAATCCCTTTGTCGGAAGGTTCCAGGGTTTCGGTCGTTGTTATTAAACATACGTTTCCTGCATTCCGAGATCAAATGGCCGGGCTTCTTACAATATCCACAAATTCGTAGCTCCGTAGGCCTTGAAGGAGGAGGTCGGTTTTTGTCCCAATAAGGGAGCAGAGGTTTGGGCGCTTGGTGTCCATATTCCGCAGCGCGGTTTGGAGGATGCCTTTCGTAAGGTTGGGCGGTTGAACCTTGATTACCTCGACAGGACCGCGCGTCGTGGCCCGTTTTGTTGCAGAGTTGGCAAGTTAATTTCGGAGTCTTCTGCTCCGAAAATCGTAGGCGGTCCCTGTCAATCTTCTTGTCTACGAGCACGGCTTGATCGAACGCTTCGTCGAGCGTATCGAATTGGTGTTGCTGTAGCCTCATCCTAATGTGGGGGGGAAGTCCATCGACGAACGAATCTAGGGTTAGCCGATCTAATTCCTGAGGGCGATTTCGCGCGAAGTCGCGGTAGTATTCTCTGTCCTCTTCTAGAATGGCGAATCGGAGGTCCTTAACGCGTGAAATGTATTCCAGTATGTGCTCGTTGTTTCCTTTTATGACGTTAGCGAGTTCCCCACGATAGTGGTCCGATGATTTAGCAGGAGAAAAGGTACGTTTGAGTTGCTTAATTAGGTCGTTTACGGAGTCGAAGGCCCGATCCTCAACGGCCAAGTACGCATGGTCTTGCAGCTTATTTCTCAACAACCTCGTTAGCTGGGGTTCGGCTTGCGAGGGAATCAGAGCCTTAGCCCTGTTGCAGGCTCTCGCGAATTGCAACACAGACATGTTGTGACCATTAAACTTTGGGACCGTTTCTACGGCGTCTTTCAATTTGATCTGGGGCGATGGACCTTGGTCCGAAATGTCCCCGAAATTTAATACCGGTTTCCTATCGAAACGGGAGGAACCTGGAGTGGCGAAATTGTTCGCCGTTGGCGGGGGTACGAGAAGTTTTTCTATCATCTCGCGGATGGCGTGAATTTGATCGGAGAGGCCTTCAGGCGCGGGGTGCCTCGAGCCTGTAGCTATGTCCGAGTGCGTATTGGATTCCGGGTTTCTAATGTATTTCCCGTGCAAGCTCTCGATTTCGGCTTGTTTCTGTCGTAATAATTGCACTTTCTCCATTAATTCGGCGGTAGCGGAGTTTACAGCGTTAGCGGAAGCGCCCGCGATTTGGTCTAGTACGCAAGAGTCGTCGGTTTCGCCGTACACAGACATGGTTGTATTGTTTGGGGTTGCCTTAGAAATATTCTAATGTTTTCAGCGTCCGGTAGCCGTTATTTAAAAATCAAGGTGTTTTAAACCTGGGTAAAATTATCAAATCTAATGTAGCTCTTATTTGAGAGGAGGTAACTTTCTGAGCACTCGTCGCAGTTACTTATGGGGCGCCCTGGAATTAGAGGATTTCTGCACCGAGGGCAATATTTAGGTACGTTATACGTATAATAATAATGGGTCCAATATACTTCTACCGTATCTGCAGGCGAAAAGCTAGAGCAATTTAGGCAAATCTCGCTGCCGTCCGTGGTTGTTGCTATGCCGCCAGAAACGCAGATCAGCGCATTCAAATATGCTGAAATGCTTTGTAGTCTGCGGCTCCGGTAAGATAGCACGCTTCGAAGAGGGTATGTAATGCACATTCTAGATATAGGGACGTTGTGGGTACCGTATATACAAAGAACCTATTCTTTGTTAACGGTAGACGAACATCCCACCGCTGTCACCAAATTTATGTCACGTCCCGGGTGAAGGTCTTTTTTAGGGGAATGACATAGTTGGGGTAGATCGGGAGGAAGCCTTGGCACGAAAACCAGTTTCGCGACACAAGGCTAGTTGGGGGAGTTTAGGCACGAAAACCAGCTTCGCGGCACTAAGCAGGATAGGACTTTGGCACGAAAACTAGTTTCGCGGCACAAAGTGAGGCAGGAGTTAGGCACGAAAACAAGTTTCGCGGCACTAGGAACGATGGGAGTTAGGCACGAAAACAGGTTTCGCGGCACTAGGAACGATGGGAGTTAGGCACGAAAACAGGTTTCGCGGCACTAGGCACGATGGGAGTTAGGCACGAAAACAAGTTTCGCGGCGCAAGCAACCAGGGAAGGTAAAGCAGTAATCAAGCACCAGAGTGACACCCGTTAGACACAAGCATGGGTATTTAAAGTCCTGATAATTGGATTTACCGTTGCATTAATATAAGAAACTTCGCGTTATATTTCTTTATAATAGAGGTAACGGTATGGTCGTACAAGGCCTATACGAAAGTAAGCCTTGTAAACACTGTAAGAAATCCCGGAGTTCGCGAACCGAGATCAGCTGTTGCAGTGGCTTGTTATGATTCGGTAATTCCGTAACCGAAGGATCACTACAATAATTCGAAGCGTTATTTAGAATAAGAACGTTTATTCAGTTCAAAGCATATGTGGTAATATTATAATAATGCGTGGGACGTTGAGCATTAGCACAAAACATTTATATAAATGGTAAACAATAGCAATATATAGATGAACATGAAATATGCGAGTATTAGCAATAGACAAGAATATGAAAAGCAATAAGCGTTAGGAATGTTAAGATGATATAAACGATAAGCAATAATAAGAAAAGCATAAGCAAGAAAGTGTAATATAAATGGCGATGATATGCAGTGTTATAATAAGTAATATTAATTGCTCACAGTTGTTGTCGAAAGTGAATCTCTCGTCGAGAGTAGTTGCACTGAATTTAATGCACGTTAGTTAAATTGTTACTTTCGTTGAACTGTCTCTATGGAAGAGCTTTCCGTAGAAGAAGAGTCCGTAGAAGAAGAGTGCTACGGCCTCTGGGGCCCTTGTATTTATACAGTGTTTAGGTATGAGGGGTGTGCGCGGTATGCACCGTGACTCATGCACGAAATATGCGTCGCAATAAGACTTCCGGGTTTTTTATAAAGGGCATTCGAAAAGGACTTCGCAATATTATTTCCGGGGTTTTTATGAGGGGCGCTCGAGAAGGGGGACTCAAACTAGTTACATGTGGTTTGCGTGTTTTGATTGGAACGGGGTAAGAGTGGCTTTGACTCGGTGGGTCGTAGGGAGGTCGTGAGACGTAGTCTCGATGTAAGAGGGTTTTTGGGACGAGGGACTTGTTTAGACTTTGAAGGTGAGGGAGGAGATCGTGCCTCGTAGGGCGTAGAGGGAAGGGGATTTCGTAGTAGATCATCTTGAGATAGGGACCGCTAAGGTATATCGTCAAGGTGATCGGTAGTTGGGAAAAAGGGGTAAGATTTGAATTCGAGGGATTTTGGCGAAGATTTGGAGTTATTTGTGGGGAAGACTCTAATTACGACTGCGCGAAAAATAGTGGGACGTCACACGCGTTTTACTCGTTTTACTCGTATTACTCGTATTACTCGTATTACTCGTTTTACTTGTTTCACTCGTTTTACTCGTTTCACTCGTTTTACTCGTTTCACTCGTTTTACTAATTTTACTCGTTTTACTCGTTTTACTCGTTTTACTCGTTTTACTCGTTTTACTCGTTTTACTCGTTTTACTCGTTTTACTCGATTTACTCGTTTTACTCGTTTTACTCGTTTTACTCGTTTTACTCGTTTTACTCGTTTTACTCGTTTTACTCGTTTTACTCGTTTTACTCGTTTTACTCGTTTTACTCGTTTTACTCGTATTACTCGTTTTACTAATTTTACTCGTTTTACTAATTTTACTCGTTTTACTCGTTTTACTCGTTTTACTCGTTTTACTCGTTTTACTCGTTTTACTCGTTTTACTCGTTTTACTCGTTTTACTCGTTTTACTCGTTTCACTCGTTTTACTCGTTTCACTCGTTTTACTCGTTTTACTAATTTTACTCGTTTTACTAATTTTACTCGTTTTACTCGTTTTACTCGTTTTACTCGTTTTACTCGTTTTACTCGTTTTACTCGTTTTACTCGTTTTACTCGTTTTACTCGTTTCACTCGTTTCACTCGTTTCACTCGTTTTACTCGTTTTACTCGTTTTACTCGTTTTACTCGTTTTACTCGTTTTACTCGTTTTACTCGTTTCACTCGTTTCACTCGTTTCACTCGTTTCACTCGTTTTACTCGTTTTACTCGTTTTACTCGTTTTACTCGTTTTACTCGTTTTACTCGTTTTACTCGTTTTACTCGTTTTACTCGTTTTACTGGTTTTACTCGTATTACTCGTTTTACTGGTTTTACGCGTTTTACTCGTTTTACTCGTATTACTCGTATTACTCGTATTCCTCGTTTTACTTGTTTCACTCGTTTTACTCGTTTTACTCGTTTTACTCGTTTTACTGGTTTTACTGGTTTTACTGGTTTTACTCGTTTTACTCGTTTTACTCGTTTTACTCGTTTTACTCGTTTTACTCGTTTTACTCGTTTTACTCGTTTTACTCGTTTTACTCGTTTCACTCGTTTCACTCGTTTCACTCGTTTTACTCGTTTCACTCGTTTTACTCGTTTTACTCGTTTTACTCGTTTTACTCGTTTTACTCGTTTTACTCGTTTTACTCGTTTTACTCGTTTTACTCGTATTACTCGTTTTACTGGTTTTACGCGTTTTACTCGTTTTACTCGTATTACTCGTATTACTCGTATTACTCGTTTTACTTGTTTCACTCGTTTTACTCGTTTTACTCGTTTTACTCGTTTTACTGGCTTTACTGGTTTTACTGGTTTTACTCGTTTTACTGGTTTTACTCGTTTTACTCGTTTTAATCGCTTTACTCGTTTTACTCGTTTTACTCGTTTTACTCGTTTTACTCGTTTTACTCGTTTTACTCGTTTTACTCGTTTTACTCGTTTTACTCGTTTTACTCGTTTTACTCGTTTTACTCGTTTCACTCGTTTCACTCGTTTCACTCGTTTCACTCGTTTTACTCGTTTTACTCGTTTTACTCGTTTTACTCGTTTTACTCGTTTTACTCGTTTTACTCGTTTTACTCGTTTTACTGGTTTTACTGGTTTTACTCGTTTTACTCGTTTTACTCGTTTTACTGGTTTTACTCGTTTTACTCGTATAACTCGTTTTACTGGTTTTACGCGTTTTACTCGTTTTACTCGTATTACTCGTATTACTCGTATTACTCGTTTTACTTGTTTCACTCGTTTTACTCGTTTCACTCGTTTTACTCGTTTCACTCGTTTTACTAATTTTACTCGTTTTACTCGTTTTACTCGTTTTACTCGTTTTACTCGTTTTACTCGTTTTACTCGTTTTACTCGATTTACTCGTTTTACTCGTTTTACTCGTTTTACTCGTTTTACCCGTTTTACTCGTTTTACTCGATTTACTCGTTTTACTCGTTTTACTCGTTTTACTCGTTTTACTCGTTTTACTCGTTTTACTCGTTTTACTCGTTTTACTCGTTTTACTCGTTTTACTCGTTTTACTCGTTTTACTCGTTTTACTCGTTTTACTCGTTTTACTCGTTTTACTCGTATTACTCGTTTTACTGGTTTTACGCGTTTTACTCGTTTTACTCGTATTACTCGTATTACTCGTATTACTCGTTTTACTCGTTTCACTCGTTTTACTCGTTTTACTCGTTTTACTCGTTTTACTCGTTTTACTCGTTTTACTCGTTTTACTCGTTTTACTCGTTTTACTCGTTTTACTCGTTTTACTCGTTTTACTCGTTTTACTCGTTTTACTCGTTTTACTCGTTTTACTCGTTTTACTCGTTTTACTCGTTTTACTCGTTTTACTCGTTTTACTCGTTTTACTCGTTTTACTCGTTTTACTCGTTTTACTCGTATTACTCGTTTTACTGGTTTTACGCGTTTTACTCGTTTTACTCGTATTACTCGTATTACTCGTATTACTCGTTTTACTCGTTTCACTCGTTTTACTCGTTTTACTCGTTTCACTCGTTTTACTAATTTTACTCGTTTTACTAATTTTACTCGTTTTACTCGTTTTACTCGTTTTACTCGTTTTACTCGTTTTACTCATTTTACTCGTTTTACTCGTTTTACTCGCTTTACTCGTTTTACTCGTTTTACCCGTTTTACTCGTTTTACCCGTTTTACTCGTTTTACCCGTTTTACTCGTTTTACTCGTTTTACTCGTTTTACTCGTTTTACTCGTTTTACTCGTTTTACTCGTTTTACTCGTTTTACTCGTTTTACTCGTTTTACTCGTTTTACTCGTTTTACTCGTTTTACTCGTTTTACTCGTTTTACTCGTTTTACTCGTTTTACTCGTTTTACTCGTTTTACTGGTTTTACTGGTTTTACTCGTTTTACTGGTTTTACTCGTTTTACTCGTTTTACTCGTTTTACTCGTTTTACTCGTTTTACTCGTTTTACTCGTTTTACTCGTTTTACTCGTTTTACTCGTTTTACTCGTTTTACTCGTTTTACTCGTTTTACTCGTTTCACTCGTTTCACTCGTTTCACTCGTTTCACTCGTTTTACTCGTTTTACTCGTTTTACTCGTTTTACTCGTTTTACTCGTTTTACTCGTTTTACTCGTTTTACTCGTTTTACTCGTTTTACTCGTTTTACTCGTTTTACTCGTTTTACTCGTTTTACTGGTTTTACTCGTTTTACTCGTATTACTCGTTTTACTGGTTTTACGCGTTTTACTCGTTTTACTCGTATTACTCGTATTACTCGTTTTACTTGTTTCACTCGTTTTACTCGTTTCACTCGTTTTACTCGTTTCACTCGTTTTACTAATTTTACTCGTTTTACTCGTTTCACTCGTTTTACTAATTTTACTCGTTTTACTCGTTTTACTCGTTTTACTCGTTTTACTCGATTTACTCGTTTTACTCGTTTTACTCGTTTTACTCGTTTTACTCGATTTACTCGTTTTACTCGTTTTACTCGTTTTACTCGTTTTACTCGTTTTACTCGTTTTACTCGTTTTACTCGTTTTACTCGTTTCACTCGTTTCACTCGTTTCACTCGTTTCACTCGTTTCACTCGCTTGACTCGTTTCACTCGCTTTACTCGTTTCACTCGCTTTACTCGTTTCACTCGCTTTACTCGTTTTACTCGTTTTACTCGTTTTACTCGTTTTACTCGTTTTACTCGTTTTACTCGTTTTACTCGTTTTACTCGTTTTACTCGTTTTACTCGTTTTACTCGTTTTACTCGTTTTACTCGTTTTACTCGTTTTACTCGCTTTACTCGTTTTACTCGCTTTACTCGTTTTACTCGTTTTACTCGTTTTACTCGTTTTACTCGTTTTACTCGTTTTACTCGTTTTACTCGTTTTACTCGTTTTACTCGTTTTACTCGTTTTACTCGTTTTACTCGTTTTACTCGTTTTACTCGTTTGACTCGTTTTACTCGTTTGACTCGTTTTACTCGTTTTACTCGTTTTACTCGTTTCACTCGTTTTACTCGTTTCACTCGTTTTACTCGTTTCACTCGTTTTACTCGTTTCACTCGTTTTACTCGTTTCACTCGTTTTACTCGTTTCACTCGTTTTACTCGTTTCACTCGTTTTACTCGTTTCACTCGTTTTACTCGTTTTACTCGTTTTACTCGTTTTACTAATTTTACTCGTTTTACTCGTTTTACTCGTTTTAATCGCTTTACTCGTTTTACTCGTTTTACTAGTTTTACTCGTTTTACTCGTTTTACTCGTTTTACTCGTTTTACTCGTTTTACTCGTTTTACTCGTTTCACTCGTTTTACTCGTTTTACTCGTTTCACTCGTTTTACTCGTTTCACTCGTTTCACTCGTTTCACTCGTTTCACTCGTTTCACTCGTTTTACTCGTTTTACTCGTTTTACTCGTTTTACTCGTTTTACTCGTTTTACTCGTTTTACTCGTTTTACTCGTTTTACTCGTTTTACTCGTTTTACTCGTTTTACTCGTATTACTCGTTTCACTCGTTTTACTAGTTTCACTCGTTTTACTCGTTTTACTCGTTTTACTCGTTTTACTCGTTTTACTCGTTTTACCCGTTTTACTCGTTTTACCCGTTTTACTCGTTTTACTCGTTTTACTCGTTTTACTCGTTTTACTCGTTTTACTCGTTTTACTCGTTTTACTCGTTTTACTCGTTTTACTCGTTTTACTCGTTTTACTCGTTTTACTCGTTTTACTCGTTTTACTCGTTTTACTCGTTTTACTCGTTTTACTCGTTTTACTCGTTTTACTCGTTTTACTCGATTTACTCGTTTTACTCGTTTTACTCGTTTTACTCGTTTTACACGTTTTACTCGTTTTACTCGATTTACTCGTTTTACTCGTTTTACTCGTTTTACTCGTTTTACTCGTTTTACTCGTTTTACTCGTTTTACTCGTTTTACTCGTTTTACTCGTTTTACTCGTTTTACTCGTTTTACTCGTTTTACTCGTTTTTCTCGTTTTACTCGTTTTACTCGTTTTACTCGTTTTACTCGTTTTACTCGTTTTACTCGTTTTACTCGTTTTATTCGTTTTACTCGTTTTACTCGTTTTACTCGTTTTACTCGTTTTACTCGTTTTACTCGTTTTACTCGTTTTACTCGTTTTACTCGTTTTACTCGTTTTACTCGTTTTACTCGTTTTACTCGTTTTACTCGTTTTACTCGTTTTACTCGTTTTACTCGTTTTACTCGTTTTACTCGTATTACTCGTTTTACTGGTTTTACGCGTTTTACTCGTTTTACTCGTATTACTCGTATTACTCGTATTACTCGTTTCACTCGTTTTACTCGTTTTACTCGTTTTACTCGTTTTACTCGTTTTACTCGTTTCACTCGTTTTACTCGTTTCACTCGTTTCACTCGTTTCACTCGTTTTACTCGTTTCACTCGTTTTACTCGTTTCACTCGTTTTACTCGTTTCACTCGTTTTACTAATTTTACTCGTTTTATTCGTTTTACTCGTTTTACTCGTTTTACTCGTTTTACTCGTTTTACTCGTTTTACTCGTTTTACTCGTTTTACTCGTTTTACTCGTTTTACTCGTTTTACTCGTTTTAC
The DNA here is from genome assembly GCF_050908995.1 of Andrena cerasifolii. Taxonomy (NCBI): domain Eukaryota; kingdom Metazoa; phylum Arthropoda; class Insecta; order Hymenoptera; family Andrenidae; genus Andrena; species Andrena cerasifolii. Next base: position 216 of record NW_027485276.1, on the reverse strand, counting down.
TCGTTTTACTCGTTTTACTCGTTTTACTCGTTTTACTCGTTTTACTCGTTTTACTCGTTTTACTCGTTTTACTCGTTTTACTCGTTTTACTCGTATTACTCGTTTTACTGGTTTTACGCGTTTTACTCGTTTTACTCGTATTACTCGTATTACTCGTATTACTCGTTTTACTCATTTCACTCGTTTTACTCGTTTCACTCGTTTTACTCGTTTCAC
>NW_027485275.1:0-44654 GCF_050908995.1 Andrena cerasifolii | reverse complement strand
TTTAGTTGCCTTCGGTAGACTTTCGTGCAGGGTGGTCTGGTCCGTTTGAACGCTAATAAGCACCGTACGTTGAAATAATAATGAATTTATGAATCGTGTACTCAGGACAGCCCGAAAAATGACAGAATGAAGCTTCAAGGTTTCTCCGTCACCGGCGTTGATGGTATATTCGTACCTTGTACCATCAAAACCGGTGGAAGTCCAATCTAGCCGATAAATGTAGGAAAGACATAGTTGCCGAGACGTATCGAGAGTCGAATCGCGCTGTTGCCGCATTTCCCCTATCAATATTTTTCCATCAAGGAGGCTTGAATGAATCACGGCGAAGCAGTTGGAGAACAGAGATGGGCAAAGATAATATCTGGATAAAGTCAAATAAAAGATACTACAGTATTGTCTCATGGAACGAGAGCGAGCAAGAGGCACTGAAAGCGAGCGAGGGTGGTGCGAGATAGACGACGAGATGTTGTTTGTCTCGCTCCGTCTTTCGGACGCCTGACACTCGTTCCATCTCGCTCCCCCTATCAGCTAAAAAGAAGCGAGAAACGAACACTGAGAATTAGGGCTCTGCTCGCGATACGAGCTCAACGCCGCGCTGGTCCCGACCAGCGAGGATTTGGGCTGTTCGGCGGCGCACAGTGGGGCATTTGGGGTCGAAACACGGCACTAAGTCCTTTTACAAAAATATCGCTAAACTGCAAATTTTCTTTTACAGGTAGTTGATTGCAGGTATTGGATTGATTTATTGTAATGACTATAACTTGATTAGAAACAAAAAATATATAAAAAAATGTTCTGTTAAACGATTTCGTCAAAAAGGCACTAACAACTAAAAAATACTTCTAGTGTTGTGCTACAATTTCGATGGTGTTTTTCAACTTTAAATAAAAACGTGGTTCAGGATATTTCATAACAGAATATGAATCAATTTAGTATAGCCTCAAGTGTCGAAATGAATTTGTTGCGAGATATCCTGCTCCACGATTTTATGTGAAAATACACCATCGAAATTGTAGTATAAGAAAATAAATATTTTTTAGTTTTTAATGCATTTTTCATAAAATCGTTTATTATAAATTGTTTAATATACTTTTTCTAGTTTTTAGTGTTTGTGGATTTACATTACTCTTATTGCTGTATGCAGTTTAACAGTTTGCTTGAAGAATGGTTGATTTATTGTTATGGGTTATTATTTCTTGGTGACTAGGTAATTTTTTCACCCACTCGGAGTTTTTTCATAATTTTGTATTGTCAACCAAACTACGCACCTCTGCAAAGTTTCGAGGGAATTGGATGGTTGGAAGTGGTTTAAAATTGAGTTTCCAGATTTGAATCAAACAAACAAACAAACAGAGGATCGTAGCTAAATAAAATCGTTTAATGGGACATTCCCAAATATCAGTATTGTTAGTACTGAACTCTGGTTTATATTGATAAATTTTTACAACCGTGGAATAACAATTCCGAAGAAAACCATGTACAAAACTATTATTGAAACAGACAATTCTTGTTGATATAAAAGATAATTTGATGTATAGTTAGATGAAAAAAAAGCGGCATATGTTTTTAGAAGAATTACAGCATTCATAAATTTCATTACGATCGGCATGTTACACTTCGGTGATGTACCTTATTCAAATTGTATGCTTTGAATTTGCACATTGATTATACAAAGTATTGCATCGTTCTATGTATAAATAAATACTAAATTAGTATTGTTTCATTGACATGTTTCCTAACTTCACTACTCAACCTCTCTATCTTTCAATAGTGCTATCCTCCTTTACGTTCAGCAAGGCTCTGATGCTAGACGCAGGAATTGGCGGGCTCCAGCTACAGCTGATGCACGAGGAAACACCTACAGCGGTGGTTATGTGTGCGTGACTGACGCACCGCAGTTCCCCACACATAACCACCGCTCCTGTCGATGTTCCCCCCTCCATCAGCGGTACATGGAGCCCGGCGATCGCTGCCTAGACGCAGCTCTCGTGCCGTATTCCTCCAAGCTTCTCAATAGAAGGAGCTGTGGCAACAGCGCGGCAGAGACGGAGACAACAGAACATGCGGCAACTATGCTGTCAAAAATTCGTCTACGTAGAGTACCGGTAGATGTCACCATTGTACAACTTCTTTTTACCGACCGCAGTAGTTTTATTAGGGTCCGTCTGTTTACAAGGGCGCTTCGATCGATTCGGACCATAACAAAAAGGAGACGGCCCCCTTAACGAAGACACGCAGAATTTTCGAACGCCTCTTGAAAGGCCTGCGCCTCTGATTTGCAACTTTAAGGCGATGCCTTTGAAGCTGAAATTTAGTATACCTCTTTCCACTTCATTTTCTCCTGATTTATTGGCCAAAATATGGCGAAAATTTCGAGAATACACAAAATTGTGCTTTGTAACAGGAGAACATGCCGTCGAAAGAGATGGCACAAAGTAACGTCTCCGGTGAGCAAATCAAGGAGCGAGAAGTGGCGCAGGTGTTTCGAGAGAGTGACTGCTTAACGAAGAGACGCAGAATTTTCGAACGCATCATGAAAGGCCTGCGCCTCTTAATTACAAGTTTAAGGCGATGCCTTTGAAGCTGAAATTTAGTTTACCTCTTTCCACTTCATGTTCTCCTGATATATTGGCCAAAATCTGGCGAAAATTTTCAGAATGCACAGAATTGGGCTTTGTAACAGGAGAACATGCCGTCGAAAGAGATGGCACAAAGTAACGTCTCCGGAGGGCAAATCAATGAGCGAGAAGTGGCGCAGATGTTTGGAGACAGTGACTGTTTAACGAAGAGTCGCACAATTTTCGAACGCCTCTTGAAAGGCCTGCGCCTCTGATTTGATACTTTTAAGCGATGCCTTTGAAGCTGAAATTTAGTATACCCCTTTCCACTTCATGTTCTCTTGATATATTGGCCAAAATCTAGCGAAAATTTTCAGAATGCACAAAATTGGGCTTTGTAACAGGAGAACATGCCGTCGAAAGAGATGGCACAAAGTAACGTCTCCGAAGAGCAAATGAAAGAGCGAGATGTGGCGCAGATGTTTCGAGACAGTGACTGATTAAAGAAGAGACGCAGAATTTTCGAACGCCTCTTGAAAGGCCTGCGCCTCTTATTTGCAACTTTAAAGCGATGCCTTTGAAGCTGAAATTTAGTATACCTCTTTCCACTTCATTTTCTCCTGATTTATTGGCCAAAATCTGGCGAAAATTTCTAGAATACACAAAATTGGGCTTTGTAACAGGAGAACATGCAGTCGAAAGAGATGGCACAATGTAACGTCTCCGGAGGGCAAATCAATGAGCGAGAAGTGGCGCAGATGTTTCGAGACAGTGACTGTTTAACGAAGAGTCGCACAATTCTCGAACGCCTCTTGAAAGGCCTGCGCCTCTGATTTGATACTTTTAAGCGATGCCTTTGAAGTTGAAATTTAGTATACCTCTTTCCACTTCATTTTCTCCTGATATATTGGCCAAAATCTGGCGAAAATTTTCAGAATGCACAGAATTGGGCTTTGTAACAGGAGAACATGCCGTCGAAAGAGATGGCAAAAAGTAACGTCTCCGGAGGGCAAATCAATGAGCGAGAAGTGGCGCAGATGTTTGGAGACAGTGACTGTTTAACGAAGAGTCGCACAATTTTCGAACGCCTCTTGAAAGGCCTGCGCCTCTGATTTGATACTTTTAAGCGATGCCTTTGAAGCTGAAATTTAGTATACCCCTTTCCACTTCATGTTCTCTTGATATATTGGCCAAAATCTAGCGAAAATTTTCAGAATGCACAAATTTGGGCTTTGTAACAGGAGAACATGCCGTCGAAAGAGATGGCACAAAGTAACGTCTCCGAAGAGCAAATGAAAGAGCGAGATGTGGCGCAGATGTTTCGAGACAGTGACTGATTAAAGAAGAGACGCAGAATTTTCGAACGCCTCTTGAAAGGCCTGCGCCTCTTATTTGCAACTTTAAGGCGATGCCTTTGAAGCTGAAATTTAGTATACCTCTTTCCACTTCATTTTCTCCTGATTTATTGGCCAAAATCTGGCGAAAATTTCGAGAATACACAAAATTGGGCTTTGTAACAGGAGAACGTGCCGTCGAAAGAGATGGAACATAGTAATGTCTCCGGAGAGCAAATCAAAGAGCGAGAAGTGGCGCAGATGTTTCGAGACAGTGACTGTTTAACGAAGACACGCAGAATTTTCGAACGCCTCTTGAAATGCCTGCGCCTCTGATTTGATACTTTTAAGCGATGCCTCTGAAGTTGAAATTTAGTATACCTCTTTCCACTTCATGTTCTCCTGATATATTGGCCAAAATCTGGCGAAAATTTTCAGAATCCACAGAATTGGGCTTTGTAACATGAGAACATGCCGTCGAAAGAGATGGCACAAAGTAACGTCTCCGGAGGGCAAATCAATGAGCGAGAAGTGGCGCAGATGTTTCGAGACAGTGACTGTTTAACGAAGAGTCGCACAATTCTCGAACGCCTCTTGAAAGGCCTGCGCCTCTGATTTGCAACTTTAAGGCGATGCCTTTGAAGCTGAAATTTAGTATACCTCTTTCCACTTCATTTTCTCCTGATTTATTGGCCAAAATATGGCGAAAATTTCGAGAATACACAAAATTGGGCTTTGTAACAGGAGAACATGCCGTCGAAAGAGATGGCACAAAGTAACGTCTCCGGTGAGCAAATCAAGGAGCGAGAAGTGGCGCAGGTGTTTCGAGAGAGTGACTGCTTAACGAAGAGACGCACAATTTTCGAACGCCTCTTGAAAGGCCTGCGCCTCTGATTTGATACTTTTAAGCGATGCCTTTGAAGCTGAAATTTAGTATACCCCTTTCCACTTCATGTTCTCTTGATATATTGGCCAAAATCTAGCGAAAATTTTCAGAATGCACAAAATTGGGCTTTGTAACAGGAGAACATGCCGTCGAAAGAGATGGCACAAAGTAACGTCTCCGAAGAGCAAATGAAAGAGCGAGATGTGGCGCAGATGTTTCGAGACAGTGACTGATTAAAGAAGAGACGCAGAATTTTCGAACGCCTCTTGAAAGGCCTGCGCCTCTTATTTGCAACTTTAAAGCGATGCCTTTGAAGCTGAAATTTAGTATACCTCTTTCCACTTCATTTTCTCCTGATTTATTGGCCAAAATCTGGCGAAAATTTCTAGAATACACAAAATTGGGCTTTGTAACAGGAGAACATGCAGTCGAAAGAGATGGCACAATGTAACGTCTCCGGAGGGCAAATCAATGAGCGAGAAGTGGCGCAGATGTTTCGAGACAGTGACTGTTTAACGAAGAGTCGCACAATTCTCGAACGCCTCTTGAAAGGCCTGCGCCTCTGATTTGATACTTTTAAGCGATGCCTTTGAAGTTGAAATTTAGTATACCTCTTTCCACTTCATTTTCTCCTGATATATTGGCCAAAATCTGGCGAAAATTTTCAGAATGCACAGAATTGGGCTTTGTAACAGGAGAACATGCCGTCGAAAGAGATGGCAAAAAGTAACGTCTCCGGAGGGCAAATCAATGAGCGAGAAGTGGCGCAGATGTTTGGAGACAGTGACTGTTTAACGAAGAGTCGCACAATTTTCGAACGCCTCTTGAAAGGCCTGCGCCTCTGATTTGATACTTTTAAGCGATGCCTTTGAAGCTGAAATTTAGTATACCCCTTTCCACTTCATGTTCTCTTGATATATTGGCCAAAATCTAGCGAAAATTTTCAGAATGCACAAAATTGGGCTTTGTAACAGGAGAACATGCCGTCGAAAGAGATGGCACAAAGTAACGTCTCCGAAGAGCAAATGAAAGAGCGAGATGTGGCGCAGATGTTTCGAGACAGTGACTGATTAAAGAAGAGACGCAGAATTTTCGAACGCCTCTTGAAAGGCCTGCGCCTCTTATTTGCAACTTTAAGGCGATGCCTTTGAAGCTGAAATTTAGTATACCTCTTTCCACTTCATTTTCTCCTGATTTATTGGCCAAAATCTGGCGAAAATTTCGAGAATACACAAAATTGGGCTTTGTAACAGGAGAACGTGCCGTCGAAAGAGATGGAACATAGTAATGTCTCCGGAGAGCAAATCAAAGAGCGAGAAGTGGCGCAGATGTTTCGAGACAGTGACTGTTTAACGAAGACACGCAGAATTTTCGAACGCCTCTTGAAAGGCCTGCGCCTCTGATTTGATACTTTTAAGCGATGCCTCTGAAGTTGAAATTTAGTATACCTCTTTCCACTTCATGTTCTCCTGATATATTGGCCAAAATCTGGCGAAAATTTTCAGAATCCACAGAATTGGGCTTTGTAACATGAGAACATGCCGTCGAAAGAGATGGCACAAAGTAACGTCTCCGGAGGGCAAATCAATGAGCGAGAAGTGGCGCAGATGTTTCGAGACAGTGACTGTTTAACGAAGAGTCGCACAATTCTCGAACGCCTCTTGAAAGGCCTGCGCCTCTGATTTGCAACTTTAAGGCGATGCCTTTGAAGCTGAAATTTAGTATACCTCTTTCCACTTCATTTTCTCCTGATTTATTGGCCAAAATATGGCGAAAATTTCGAGAATACACAAAATTGGGCTTTGTAACAGGAGAACATGCCGTCGAAAGAGATGGCACAAAGTAACGTCTCCGGTGAGCAAATCAAGGAGCGAGAAGTGGCGCAGGTGTTTCGAGAGAGTGACTGCTTAACGAAGAGACGCACAATTTTCGAACGCCTCTTGAAAGGCCTGCGCCTCTGATTTGATACTTTTAAGCGATGCCTTTGAAGCTGAAATTTAGTATACCCCTTTCCACTTCATGTTCTCTTGATATATTGGCCAAAATCTAGCGAAAATTTTCAGAATGCACAAAATTGGGCTTTGTAACAGGAGAACATGCCGTCGAAAGAGATGGCACAAAGTAACGTCTCCGAAGAGCAAATGAAAGAGCGAGATGTGGCGCAGATGTTTCGAGACAGTGACTGATTAAAGAAGAGACGCAGAATTTTCGAACGCCTCTTGAAAGGCCTGCGCCTCTTATTTGCAACTTTAAAGCGATGCCTTTGAAGCTGAAATTTAGTATACCTCTTTCCACTTCATTTTCTCCTGATTTATTGGCCAAAATCTGGCGAAAATTTCTAGAATACACAAAATTGGGCTTTGTAACAGGAGAACATGCAGTCGAAAGAGATGGCACAATGTAACGTCTCCGGAGGGCAAATCAATGAGCGAGAAGTGGCGCAGATGTTTCGAGACAGTGACTGTTTAACGAAGAGTCGCACAATTCTCGAACGCCTCTTGAAAGGCCTGCGCCTCTGATTTGATACTTTTAAGCGATGCCTTTGAAGTTGAAATTTAGTATACCTCTTTCCACTTCATTTTCTCCTGATATATTGGCCAAAATCTGGCGAAAATTTTCAGAATGCACAGAATTGGGCTTTGTAACAGGAGAACATGCCGTCGAAAGAGATGGCAAAAAGTAACGTCTCCGGAGGGCAAATCAATGAGCGAGAAGTGGCGCAGATGTTTGGAGACAGTGACTGTTTAACGAAGAGTCGCACAATTTTCGAACGCCTCTTGAAAGGCCTGCGCCTCTGATTTGATACTTTTAAGCGATGCCTTTGAAGCTGAAATTTAGTATACCCCTTTCCACTTCATGTTCTCTTGATATATTGGCCAAAATCTAGCGAAAATTTTCAGAATGCACAAAATTGGGCTTTGTAACAGGAGAACATGCCGTCGAAAGAGATGGCACAAAGTAACGTCTCCGAAGAGCAAATGAAAGAGCGAGATGTGGCGCAGATGTTTCGAGACAGTGACTGATTAAAGAAGAGACGCAGAATTTTCGAACGCCTCTTGAAAGGCCTGCGCCTCTTATTTGCAACTTTAAGGCGATGCCTTTGAAGCTGAAATTTAGTATACCTCTTTCCACTTCATTTTCTCCTGATTTATTGGCCAAAATCTGGCGAAAATTTCGAGAATACACAAAATTGGGCTTTGTAACAGGAGAACGTGCCGTCGAAAGAGATGGAACATAGTAATGTCTCCGGAGAGCAAATCAAAGAGCGAGAAGTGGCGCAGATGTTTCGAGACAGTGACTGTTTAACGAAGACACGCAGAATTTTCGAACGCCTCTTGAAAGGCCTGCGCCTCTGATTTGATACTTTTAAGCGATGCCTCTGAAGTTGAAATTTAGTATACCTCTTTCCACTTCATGTTCTCCTGATATATTGGCCAAAATCTGGCGAAAATTTTCAGAATCCACAGAATTGGGCTTTGTAACATGAGAACATGCCGTCGAAAGAGATGGCACAAAGTAACGTCTCCGGAGGGCAAATCAATGAGCGAGAAGTGGCGCAGATGTTTCGAGACAGTGACTGTTTAACGAAGAGTCGCACAATTCTCGAACGCCTCTTGAAAGGCCTGCGCCTCTGATTTGCAACTTTAAGGCGATGCCTTTGAAGCTGAAATTTAGTATACCTCTTTCCACTTCATTTTCTCCTGATTTATTGGCCAAAATATGGCGAAAATTTCGAGAATACACAAAATTGGGCTTTGTAACAGGAGAACATGCCGTCGAAAGAGATGGCACAAAGTAACGTCTCCGGTGAGCAAATCAAGGAGCGAGAAGTGGCGCAGGTGTTTCGAGAGAGTGACTGCTTAACGAAGAGACGCAGAATTTTCGAACGCATCATGAAAGGCCTGCGCCTCTTAATTACAAGTTTAAGGCGATGCCTTTGAAGCTGAAATTTAGTTTACCTCTTTCCACTTCATGTTCTCCTGATATATTGGCCAAAATCTGGCGAAAATTTTCAGAATGCACAAAATTGGGCTTTGTAACAGGAGAACATGCCGTCGAAAGAGATGGAACAAAGTAATGTCTCCGGAGAGCAAATCAAAGAGCGAGAAGTGGCGCAGATGTTTCGAGACAGTGACTGTTTAACGAAGACACGCAGAATTTTCGAACGCCTCTTGAAAGGCCTGCGCCTCTGATTTGATACTTTTAAGCGATGCCTCTGAAGTTGAAATTTAGTATACCTCTTTCCACTTCATGTTCTCCTGATATATTGGCCAAAATCTGGCGAAAATTTTCAGAATCCACAGAATTGGGCTTTGTAACAGGAGAACATGCCGTCGAAAGAGATGGCACAAAGTAACGTCTCCGGAGGGCAAATCAATGAGCGAGAAGTGGCGCAGATGTTTCGAGACAGTGACTGTTTAACGAAGAGTCGCACAATTCTCGAACGCCTCTTGAAAGGCCTGCGCCTCTGATTTGATACTTTTAAGCGATGCCTTTGAAGCTGAAATTTAGTATACCGCTTTCCACTTCATGTTCTCCTGATATATTGGCCAAAATCTGGCGAAAATTTTCCGAATGCACAAAATTGGGCTTTGTAACAGGAGAACATGCCGTCGATAGAGATGGCACAAAGTAACGTCTCCGGAGAGCAAATCAAAGAGCGGGAAGTGGCGCAGATGTTTCAAGACAGTGACTGATTAACGAAGAGACGAAGAAATTTCGAACACCTCTTGAAAGGCCTGCGCCTCTTATTTGCAACTTTAAGGCGATGCCTTTGAAGCTGAAATTTAGTTTACCTCTTTCCACTTCATGTTCTCCTGATATATTGGCCAAAATCTGGCGAAAATTTTCAGAATGCACAGAATTGGGCTTTGTAACAGGAGAACATGCCGTCGAAAGAGATGGCACAAAGTAACGTCTCCGGTGAGCAAATCAAGGAGCGAGAAGTGGCGCAGATGTTTCGAGACAGTGACTGTTTAACGAAGAGACGCAGAATTTTCGAACGCATCATGAAAGGCCTGCGCCTCTTAATTACAAGTTTAAGGCGATGCCTTTGAAGCTGAAATTTAGTTTACCTCTTTCCACTTCATGTTCTCCTGATATATTGGCCAAAATCTGGCGAAAATTTTCAGAATGCACAGAATTGGGCTTTGTAACAGGAGAACATGCCGTCGAAAGAGATGGCACAAAGTAACGTCTCCGGAGGGCAAATCAATGAGCGAGAAGTGGCGCAGATGTTTGGAGACAGTGACTGTTTAACGAAGAGTCGCACAATTTTCGAACGCCTCTTGAAAGGCCTGCGCCTCTGATTTGATACTTTTAAGCGATGCCTTTGAAGCTGAAATTTAGTATACCCCTTTCCACTTCATGTTCTCCTGATATATTGGCCAAAATCTAGCGCAAAATTTCAGAATGCACAAAATTGGGCTTTGTAACAGGAGAACATGCCGTCGAAAGAGATGGCACAAAGTAACGTCTCCGGAGAGCAAATCAAAGAGCGAGAAGTGGCGCAAGTGTTTCGAGACAGTGACTGTTTAACGAAGAGACGCAGAATTTTCGAATGCCTCTTGAAAGGCCTGCGCCTCTTAATTGCAACTTTAAGGCGATGCCTTTGAAGCTGAAATTTAGTATACCGCTTTCCACTTCATGTTCTCCTGATATATTGGCCAAAATCTGGCGAAAATTTTCCGAATGCACAAAATTGGGCTTTGTAACAGGAGAACATGCCGTCGATAGAGATGGCACAAAGTAACGTCTCCGGAGAGCAAATCAAAGAGCGGGAAGTGGCGCAGATGTTTCAAGACAGTGACTGATTAACGAAGAGACGCAGAATTTTCTAACACCTCTTGAAAGGCCTGCGCCTCTTATTTGCAACTTTAAGGCGATGCCTTTGAAGCTGAAATTTAGTATACCTCTATCCACTTCATTTTCTCCTGATTTATTGGCCAAAATATGGCGAAAATTTCGAGAATACACAAAATTGGGCTTTGTAACAGGAGAACATGCCGTCGAAAGAGATGGCACAAAGTAACGTCTCCGGTGAGCAAATCAAGGAGCGAGAAGTGGCGCAGGTGTTTCGAGACAGTGACTGCTTAACGAAGAGACGCAGAATTTTCGAACGCATCATGAAAGGCCTGCGCCTCTTAATTACAAGTTTAAGGCGATGCCTTTGAAGCTGAAATTTAGTTTACCTCTTTCCACTTCATGTTCTCCTGATATATTGGCCAAAATCTGGCGAAAATTTTCAGAATGCACAGAATTGGGCTTTGTAACAGGAGAACATGCCGTCGAAAGAGATGGCACAAAGTAACGTCTCCGGAGGGCAAATCAATGAGCGAGAAGTGGCGCAGATGTTTGGAGACAGTGACTGTTTAACGAAGAGTCGCACAATTTTCGAACGCCTCTTGAAAGGCCTGCGCCTCTGATTTGATACTTTTAAGCGATGCCTTTGAAGCTGAAATTTAGTATACCCCTTTCCACTTCATGTTCTCTTGATATATTGGCCAAAATCTAGCGAAAATTTTCAGAATGCACAAAATTGGGCTTTGTAACAGGAGAACATGCCGTCGAAAGAGATGGCACAAAGTAACGTCTCCGAAGAGCAAATGAAAGAGCGAGATGTGGCGCAGATGTTTCGAGACAGTGACTGATTAAAGAAGAGACGCAGAATTTTCGAACGCCTCTTGAAAGGCCTGCGCCTCTTATTTGCAACTTTAAGGCGATGCTTTGAAGCTGAAATTTAGTATACCTCTTTCCACTTCATTTTCTCCTGATTTATTGGCCAAAATCTGGCGAAAATTTCGAGAATACACAAAATTGGGCTTTGTAACAGGAGAACGTGCCGTCGAAAGAGGTGGAACATAGTAATGTCTCCGGAGAACAAATCAAAGAGCGAGAAGTGGCGCAGGTGTTTCGAGACAGTGACTGTTTCACGAAGACACGCAGAATTTTCGAACGCCTCTTGAAAGGCCTGCGTCTCTGATTTGATACTTTTAAGCGATGCCTTTGAAGCTGAAATTTAGTATACCTCTTTCCACTTCATGTTCTCCTGATATATTGGCCAAAATCTGGCGAAAATTTTCAGAATCCACAGAATTGGGCTTTGTAACAGGAGAACATGCCGTCGAAAGAGATGGCACAAAGTAACGTCTCCGGAGGGCAAATCAATGAGCGAGAAGTGGCGCAGATGTTTCGAGACAGTGACTGTTTAACGAAGAGTCGCACAATTCCCGAACGCCTCTTGAAAGGCCTGCGCCTCTGATTTGATACTTTTAAGCGATGCCTTTGAAGTTGAAATTTAGTATACCTCTTTCCACTTCATTTTCTCCTGATTTATTGGCCAAAATCTGGCGAAAATTTTCAGAATGCACAAAATTGGGTTTTGTAACAGGAGAACATGCCGTCGAAAGAGATGGAACAATGTAATGTCTCCGGAGAGCAAATCAAAGAGCGAGAAGTGGCGCAGATGTTTCGAGACAGTGACTGTTTAACGAAGACAGGCAGAATTTTCGAACGCCTCTTGAAAGGCCTGCGCCTCTGATTTGCAACTTTAAGGCGATGCCTTTGAAGCTGAAATTTAGTATACCTCTTTCCACTTCATTTTCTCCTGATTTATTGGCCAAAATATGGCGAAAATTTCGAGAATACACAAAATTGGGCTTTGTAACAGGAGAACATGCCGTCGAAAGAGATGGCACAAAGTAACGTCTCCGGTGAGCAAATCAAGGAGCGAGAAGTGGCGCAGATGTTTCGAGACAGTGACTGTTTAACGAAGAGACGCAGAATTTTCGAACGCATCATGAAAGGCCTGCGCCTCTTAATTACAAGTTTAAGGCGATGCCTTTGAAGCTGAAATTTAGTTTACCTCTTTCCACTTCATGTTCTCCTGATATATTGGCCAAAATCTGGCGAAAATTTTCAGAATGCACAGAATTGGGCTTTGTAACAGGAGAACATGCCGTCGAAAGAGATGGCACAAAGTAACGTCTCCGGAGGGCAAATCAATGAGCGAGAAGTGGCGCAGATGTTTGGAGACAGTGACTGTTTAACGAAGAGTCGCACAATTTTCGAACGCCTCTTGAAAGGCCTGCGCCTCTGATTTGATACTTTTAAGCGATGCCTTTGAAGCTGAAATTTAGTATACCCCTTTCCACTTCATGTTCTCTTGATATATTGGCCAAAATCTAGCGAAAATTTTCAGAATGCACAAAATTGTGCTTTGTAACAGGAGAACATGCCGTCGAAAGAGATGGCACAAAGTAACGTCTCCGAAGAGCAAATGAAAGAGCGAGATGTGGCGCAGATGTTTCGAGACAGTGACTGATTAAAGAAGAGACGCAGAATTTTCGAACGCCTCTTGAAAGGCCTGCGCCTCTTATTTGCAACTTTAAGGCGATGCCTTTGAAGCTGAAATTTAGTATACCTCTTTCCACTTCATTTTCTCCTGATTTATTGGCCAAAATCTGGCGAAAATTTCTAGAATACACAAAATTGGGCTTTGTAACAGGAGAACATGCAGTCGAAAGAGATGGCACAATGTAACGTCTCCGGAGGGCAAATCAATGAGCGAGAAGTGACGCAGATGATTCGAGACAGTGACTGTTTAACGAAGAGTCGCACAATTCTCGAACGCCTCTTGAAAGGCCTGCGCCTCTGATTTGATGCTTTTAAGCGATGCCTTTGAAGTTGAAATTTAGTATACCTCTTTCCACTTCATTTTCTCCTGATATATTGGCCAAAATCTGGCGAAAATTTTCAGAATGCACAGAATTGGGCTTTGTAACAGGAGAACATGCCGTCGAAAGAGATGGCAAAAAGTAACGTCTCCGGAGGGCAAATCAATGAGCGAGAAGTGGCGCAGATGTTTGGAGACAGTGACTGTTTAACGAAGAGTCGCACAATTTTCGAACGCCTCTTGAAAGGCCTGCGCCTCTGATTTGATACTTTTAAGCGATGCCTTTGAAGCTGAAATTTAGTATACCCCTTTCCACTTCATGTTCTCTTGATATATTGGCCAAAATCTAGCGAAAATTTTCAGAATGCACAAAATTGGGCTTTGTAACAGGAGAACATGCCGTCGAAAGAGATGGCACAAAGTAACGTCTCCGAAGAGCAAATGAAAGAGCGAGATGTGGCGCAGATGTTTCGAGACAGTGACTGATTAAAGAAGAGACGCAGAATTTTCGAACGCCTCTTGATAGACCTGCGCCTCTTATTTGCAACTTTAAGGCGATGCCTTTGAAGCTGAAATTTAGTATACCTCTTTCCACTTCATTTTCTCCTGATTTATTGGCCAAAATCTGGCGAAAATTTCGAGAATACACAAAATTGGGCTTTGTAACAGAGAACGTGCCGTCGAAAGAGATGGAACATAGTAATGTCTCCGGAGAGCAAATCAAAGAGCGAGAAGTGGCGCAGATGTTTCGAGACAGTGACTGTTTAACGAAGACACGCAGAATTTTCGAACGCCTCTTGAAAGGCCTGCGCCTCTGATTTGATACTTTTAAGCGATGCCTTTGAAGTTGAAATTTAGTATACCTCTTTCCACTTCATGTTCTCCTGATATATTGGCCAAAATCTGGCGAAAATTTTCAGAATCCACAGAATTGGGCTTTGTAACAGGAGAACATGCCGTCGAAAGAGATGGCACAAAGTAACGTCTCCGGAGGGCAAATCAATGAGCGAGAAGTGGCGCAGATGTTTCGAGACAGTGACTGTTTAACGAAGAGTCGCACAATTCTCGAACGCCTCTTGAAAGGCCTGCGCCTCTGATTTGATACTTTTAAGCGACGCCTTTGAAGTTGAAATTTAGTATACATCTTTCCACTTCATTTTCTCCTGATTTATTGGCCAAAATCTGGCGAAAATTTTCAGAATGCACAAAATTGGGCTTTGTAACAGGAGAACATGCCGTCGAAAGAGATGGAACAAAGTAATGTCTCCGGAGAGCAAATCAAAGAGCGAGAAGTGGCGCAGATGTTTCGAGACAGTGACTGTTTAACGAAGACACGCAGAATTTTCGAACGCCTCTTGAAAGGCCTGCGCCTCTGATTTGCAACTTTAAGGCGATGCCTTTGAAGCTGAAATTTAGTATACCTCTTTCCACTTCATTTTCTCCTGATTTATTGGCCAAAATATGGCGAAAATTTCGAGAATACACAAAATTGGGCTTTGTAACAGGAGAACATGCCGTCGAAAGAGATGGCACAAAGTAACGTCTCCGGTGAGCAAATCAAGGAGCGAGAAGTGGCGCAGGTGTTTCGAGAGAGTGACTGCTTAACGAAGAGACGCAGAATTTTCGAACGCATCATGAAAGGCCTGCGCCTCTTAATTACAAGTTTAAGGCGATGCCTTTGAAGCTGAAATTTAGTTTACCTCTTTCCACTTCATGTTCTCCTGATATATTGGCCAAAATCTGGCGAAAATTTTCAGAATGCACAAAATTGGGCTTTGTAACAGGAGAACATGCCGTCGAAAGAGATGGAACAAAGTGATGTCTCCGGAGAGCAAATCAAAGAGCGAGAAGTGGCGCAGATGATTCGAGACAGTGACTGTTTAACGAAGACACGCAGAATTTTCGAACGCCTCTTGAAAGGCCTGCGCCTCTGATTTGATACTTTTAAGCGATGCCTTTGAAGCTGAAATTTAGTATACCGCTTTCCACTTCATGTTCTCCTGATATATTGGCCAAAATCTGGCGAAAATTTTCAGAATCCACAGAATTGGGCTTTGTAACAGGAGAACATGCCGTCGAAAGAGATGGCACAAAGTAACGACTCCGGAGGGCAAATCAATGAGCGAGAAGTGGCGCAGATGTTCGAGACAGTGACTGTTTAACGAAGAGTCGCACAATTCTCGAACGCCTCTTGAAAGGCCTGCGCCTCTGATTTGATACTTTTAAGCGATGCCTTTGAAGCTGAAATTTAGTATACCGCTTTCCACTTCATGTTCTCCTGATATATTGGCCAAAATCTGGCGAAAATTTTCCGAATGCACAAAATTGGGCTTTGTAACAGGAGAACATGCCGTCGATAGAGATGGCACAAAGTAACGTCTCCGGAGAGCAAATCAAAGAGCGGGAAGTGGCGCAGATGTTTCAAGACAGTGACTGATTAACGAAGAGACGCAGAATTTTCGAACACCTCTTGAAAGGCCTGCGCCTCTTATTTGCAACTTTAAGGCGATGCCTTTGAAGCTGAAATTTAGTATACCTCTATCCACTTCATTTTCTCCTGATTTATTGGCCAAAATATGGCGAAAATTTCGAGAATACACAAAATTGGGCTTTGTAACAGGAGAACATGCCGTCGAAAGAGATGGCACAAAGTAACGTCTCCGGTGAGCAAATCAAGGAGCGAGAAGTGGCGCAGGTGTTTCGAGACAGTGACTGCTTAACGAAGAGACGCAGAATTTTCGAACGCATCATGAAAGGCCTGCGCCTCTTAATTACAAGTTTAAGGCGATGCCTTTGAAGCTGAAATTTAGTTTACCTCTTTCCACTTCATGTTCTCCTGATATATTGGCCAAAATCTGGCGAAAATTTTCAGAATGCACAGAATTGGGCTTTGTAACAGGAGAACATGCCGTCGAAAGAGATGGCACAAAGTAACGTCTCCGGAGGGCAAATCAATGAGCGAGAAGTGGCGCAGATGTTTGGAGACAGTGACTGTTTAACGAAGAGACGCAGAATTTTCGAACACCTCTTGAAAGGCCTGCGCCTCTTATTTGCAACTTTAAGGCGATGCCTTTGAAGCTGAAATTTAGTATACCTCTTTCCACTTCATTTTCTCCTGATTTATTGGCCAAAATCTGGCGAAAATTTCGAGAATACACAAAATTGGGCTTTGTAACAGGAGAACATGCCGTCGAAAGAGATGGCACAAAGTAACGTCTCCGAAGAGCAAATGAAAGTGCGAGATGTGGCGCAGATGTTTCGAGACAGTGACTGATTAAAGAAGAGACGCAGAATTTTCGAACGCCTCTTGAAAGGCCTGCGCCTCTTATTTGCAACTTTAAGGCGATGCCTTTGAAGCTGAAATTTAGTATACCTCTTTCCACTTCATTTTCTCCTGATTTATTGGCCAAAATCTGGCGAAAATTTCTAGAATACACAAAATTGGGCTTTGTAACAGGAGAACATGCAGTCGAAAGAGATGGCACAATGTAACGTCTCCGGAGGGCAAATCAATGAGCGAGAAGTGGCGCAGATGTTTCGAGACAGTGACTGTTTAACGAAGAGTCGCACAATTCTCGAACGCCTCTTGAAAGGCCTGCGCCTCTGATTTGATGCTTTTAAGCGATGCCTTTGAAGTTGAAATTTAGTATACCTCTTTCCACTTCATTTTCTCCTGATATATTGGCCAAAATCTGGCGAAAATTTTCAGAATGCACAGAATTGGGCTTTGTAACAGGAGAACATGCCGTCGAAAGAGATGGCAAAAAGTAACGTCTCCGGAGGGCAAATCAATGAGCGAGAAGTGGCGCAGATGTTTGGAGACAGTGACTGTTTAACGAAGAGTCGCACAATTTTCGAACGCCTCTTGAAAGGCCTGCGCCTCTGATTTGATACTTTTAAGCGATGCCTTTGAAGCTGAAATTTAGTATACCCCTTTCCACTTCATGTTCTCTTGATATATTGGCCAAAATCTAGCGAAAATTTTCAGAATGCACAAAATTGGGCTTTGTAACAGGAGAACATGCCGTCGAAAGAGATGGCACAAAGTAACGTCTCCGAAGAGCAAATGAAAGAGCGAGATGTGGCGCAGATGTTTCGAGACAGTGACTGATTAAAGAAGAGACGCAGAATTTTCGAACGCCTCTTGAAAGACCTGCGCCTCTTATTTGCAACTTTAAGGCGATGCCTTTGAAGCTGAAATTTAGTATACCTCTTTCCACTTCATTTTCTCCTGATTTATTGGCCAAAATCTGGCGAAAATTTCGAGAATACACAAAATTGGGCTTTGTAACAGGAGAACGTGCCGTCGAAAGAGATGGAACATAGTAATGTCTCCGGAGAGCAAATCAAAGAGCGAGAAGTGGCGCAGATGTTTCGAGACAGTGACTGTTTAACGAAGAGTCGCACAATTTTCGAACACCTCTTGAAAGGCCAGCGCCTCTGATTTGATACTTTTAAGCGATGCCTTTGAAGCTGAAATTTAGTATACCCCTTTCCACTTCATGTTCTCTTGATATATTGGCCAAAATCTAGCGAAAATTTTCAGAATGCACAAAATTGGGCTTTGTAACAGGAGAACATGCCGTCGAAAGAGATGGCACAAAGTAACGTCTCCGGAGGGTAAATCAATGAGCGAGAAGTGGCGCAGATGTTTCGAGACAGTGACTGTTTAACGAAGAGTCGCACAATTTTCGAACGCCTCTTGAAAGGCCTGCGCCTCTGATTTGATACTTTTATGCGATGCCTTTGAAGCTGAAATTTAGTATACCCCTTTCCACTTCATGTTCTCTTGATATATTGGCCAAAATCTAGCGAAAATTTTCAGAATGCACAAAATTGGGCTTTGTAACAGGAGAACATGCCGTCGAAAGAGATGGCACAAAGTAACGTCTCCGAAGAGCAAATGAAAGAGCGAGATGTGGCGCAGATGTTTCGAGACAGTGACTGATTAAAGAAGAGACGCAGAATTTTCGAACGCCTCTTGAAAGGCCTGCGCCTCTTATTTGCAACTTTAAGGCGATGCCTTTGAAGCTGAAATTTAGTATACCTCTTTCCACTTCATTTTCTCCTGATTTATTGGCCAAAATCTGGCGAAAATTTCTAGAATACACAAAATTGGGCTTTGTAACAGGAGAACATGCAGTCGAAAGAGATGGCACAATGTAACGTCTCCGGAGGGCAAATCAATGAGCGAGAAGTGGCGCAGATGTTTCGAGACAGTGACTGTTTAACGAAGAGTCGCACAATTCTCGAACGGCTCTTGAAAGGCCTGCGCCTCTGATTTGATGCTTTTAAGCAATGCCTTTGAAGTTGAAATTTAGTATACCTCTTTCCACTTCATTTTCTCCTGATATATTGGCCAAAATCTGGCGAAAATTTTCAGAATGCACAGAATTGGGCTTTGTAACAGGAGAACATGCCGTCGAAAGAGATGGCAAAAAGTAACGTCTCCGGAGGGCAAATCAATGAGCGAGAAGTGGCGCAGATGTTTGGAGACAGTGACTGTTTAACGAAGAGTCGCACAATTTTCGAACGCCTCTTGAAAGGCCTGCGCCTCTGATTTGATACTTTTAAGCGATGCCTTTGAAGCTGAAATTTAGTATACCCCTTTCCACTTCATGTTCTCTTGATATATTGGCCAAAATCTAGCGAAAATTTTCAGAATGCACAAAATTGGGCTTTGTAACAGGAGAACATGCCGTCGAAAGAGATGGCACAAAGTAACGTCTCCGAAGAGCAAATGAAAGAGCGAGATGTGGCGCAGATGTTTCGAGACAGTGACTGATTAAAGAAGAGACGCAGAATTTTCGAACGCCTCTTGAAAGACCTGCGCCTCTTATTTGCAACTTTAAGGCGATGCCTTTGAAGCTGAAATTTAGTATACCTCTTTCCACTTCATTTTCTCCTGATTTATTGGCCAAAATCTGGCGAAAATTTCGAGAATACACAAAATTGGGCTTTGTAACAGGAGAACGTGCCGTCGAAAGAGATGGAACATAGTAATGTCTCCGGAGAGCAAATCAAAGAGCGAGAAGTGGCGCAGATGTTTCGAGACAGTGACTGTTTAACGAAGAGTCGCACAATTTTCGAACGCCTCTTGAAAGGCCAGCGCCTCTGATTTGATACTTTTAAGCGATGCCTTTGAAGCTGAAATTTAGTATACCCCTTTCCACTTCATGTTCTCTTGATATATTGGCCAAAATCTAGCGAAAATTTTCAGAATGCACAAAATTGGGCTTTGTAACAGGAGAACATGCCGTCGAAAGAGATGGCACAAAGTAACGTCTCCGGAGGGCAAATCAATGAGCGAGAAGTGGCGCAGATGTTTCGAGACAGTGACTGTTTAACGAAGAGTCGCACAATTTTCGAACGCCTCTTGAAAGGCCTGCGCCTCTGATTTGATACTTTTATGCGATGCCTTTGAAGCTGAAATTTAGTATACCCCTTTCCACTTCATGTTCTCTTGATATATTGGCC
Source organism: Andrena cerasifolii (assembly GCF_050908995.1). Classification (NCBI taxonomy): domain Eukaryota; kingdom Metazoa; phylum Arthropoda; class Insecta; order Hymenoptera; family Andrenidae; genus Andrena; species Andrena cerasifolii. The sequence goes on along the minus strand of NW_027485275.1, from coordinate 24,725 downwards.
AAAATCTAGCGAAAATTTTCAGAATGCACAAAATTGGGCTTTGTAACAGGAGAACATGCCGTCGAAAGAGATGGCACAAAGTAACGTCTCCGAAGAGCAAATGAAAGAGCGAGATGTGGCGCAGATGTTTCGAGACAGTGACTGATTAAAGAAGAGACGCAGAATTTTCGAACGCCTCTTGAAAGGCCTGCGCCTCTTATTTGCAACTTTAAGGCGATGCCTTTGAAGCTGAAATTTAGTATACCTCTTTCCACTTCATTTTCTCCTGATTTATTGGCCAAAATCTGGCGAAAATTTCTAGAATACACAAAATTGGGCTTTGTAACAGGAGAACATGCAGTCGAAAGAGATGGCACAATGTAACGTCTCCGGAGGGCAAATCAATGAGCGAGAAGTGGCGCAGATGTTTCGAGACAGTGACTGTTTAACGAAGAGTCGCACAATTCTCGAACGCCTCTTGAAAGGCCTGCGCCTCTGATTTGATGCTTTTAAGCGATGCCTTTGAAGTTGAAATTTAGTATACCTCTTTCCACTTCATTTTCTCCTGATATATTGGCCAAAATCTGGCGAAAATTTTCAGAATGCACAGAATTGGGCTTTGTAACAGGAGAACATGCCGTCGAAAGAGATGGCAAAAAGTAACGTCTCCGGAGGGCAAATCAATGAGCGAGAAGTGGCGCAGATGTTTGGAGACAGTGACTGTTTAACGAAGAGTCGCACAATTTTCGAACGCCTCTTGAAAGGCCTGCGCCTCTGATTTGATACTTTTAAGCGATGCCTTTGAAGCTGAAATTTAGTATACCCCTTTCCACTTCATGTTCTCTTGATATATTGGCCAAAATCTAGCGAAAATTTTCAGAATGCACAAAATTGGGCTTTGTAACAGGAGAACATGCCGTCGAAAGAGATGGCACAAAGTAACGTCTCCGAAGAGCAAATGAAAGAGCGAGATGTGGCGCAGATGTTTCGAGACAGTGACTGATTAAAGAAGAGACGCAGAATTTTCGAACGCCTCTTGAAAGACCTGCGCCTCTTATTTGCAACTTTAAGGCGATGCCTTTGAAGCTGAAATTTAGTATACCTCTTTCCACTTCATTTTCTCCTGATTTATTGGCCAAAATCTGGCGAAAATTTCGAGAATACACAAAATTGGGCTTTGTAACAGGAGAACGTGCCGTCGAAAGAGATGGAACATAGTAATGTCTCCGGAGAGCAAATCAAAGAGCGAGAAGTGGCGCAGATGTTTCGAGACAGTGACTGTTTAACGAAGACACGCAGAATTTTCGAACGCCTCTTGAAAGGCCTGCGCCTCTGATTTGATACTTTTAAGCGATGCCTTTGAAGTTGAAATTTAGTATACCTCTTTCCACTTCATGTTCTCCTGATATATTGGCCAAAATCTGGCGAAAATTTTCAGAATTCACAGAATTGGGCTTTGTAACAGGAGAACATGCCGTCGAAAGAGATGGCACAAAGTAACGTCTCCGGAGGGCAAATCAATGAGCGAGAAGTGGCGCAGATGTTTCGAGACAGTGACTGTTTAACGAAGAGTCGCACAATTCTCGAACGCCTCTTGAAAGGCCTGCGCCTCTGATTTGATACTTTTAAGCGACGCCTTTGAAGTTGAAATTTAGTATACCTCTTTCCACTTCATTTTCTCCTGATTTATTGGCCAAAATCTGGCGAAAATTTTCAGAATGCACAAAATTGGGCTTTGTAACAGGAAAACATGCCGTCGAAAGAGATGGAACAAAGTAATGTCTCCGGAGAGCAAATCAAAGAGCGAGAAGTGGCGCAGATGTTTCGAGACAGTGACTGTTTAACGAAGACACGCAGAATTTTCGAACGCCTCTTGAAAGGCCTGCGCCTCTTATTTGCAACTTTAAGGCGATGCCTTTGAAGCTGAAATTTAGTATACCTCTATCCACTTCATTTTCTCCTGATTTATTGGCCAAAATATGGCGAAAATTTCGAGAATACACAAAATTGGGCTTTGTAACAGGAGAACATGCCGTCGAAAGAGATGGCACAAAGTAACGTCTCCGGTGAGCAAATCAAGGAGCGAGAAGTGGCGCAGGTGTTTCGAGACAGTGACTGCTTAACGAAGAGACGCAGAATTTTCGAATGCCTCTTGAAAGGCCTGCGCCTCTTAATTGCAACATTAAGGCGATGCCTTTGAAGCTGAAATTTAGTATACCGCTTTCCACTTCATGTTCTCCTGATATATTGGCCAAAATCTGGCGAAAATTTTCCGAATGCACAAAATTGGGCTTTGTAACAGGAGAACATGCCGTCGAAAGAGATGGCACAAAGTAACGTCTCCGGTGAGCAAATCAAGGAGCGAGAAGTGGCGCAGGTGTTTCGAGACAGTGACTGCTTAACGAAGAGACGCAGAATTTTCGAACGCATCATGAAAGGCCTGCGCCTCTTAATTACAAGTTTAAGGCGATGCCTTTGAAGCTGAAATTTAGTTTACCTCTTTCCACTTCATGTTCTCCTGATATATTGGCCAAAATCTGGCGAAAATTTTCAGAATGCACAGAATTGGGCTTTGTAACAGGAGAACATGCCGTCGAAAGAGATGGCACAAAGTAACGTCTCCGGTGGGCAAATCAATGAGCGAGAAGTGGCGCAGATGTTTGGAGACAGTGACTGTTTAACGAAGAGTCGCACAATTTTCGAACGCCTCTTGAAAGGCCAGCGCCTCTGATTTGATACTTTTAAGCGATGCCTTTGAAGCTGAAATTTAGTATATCCCTTTCCACTTCATGTTCTCTTGATATATTGGCCAAAATCTAGCGAAAATTTTCAGAATGCACAAAATTGGGCTTTGTAACAGGAGAACATGCCGTCGAAAGAGATGGCACAAAGTAACATCTCCGAAGAGCAAATGAAAGAGCGAGATGTGGCGCAGATGTTTCGAGACAGTGACTGATTAAAGAAGAGACGCAGAATTTTCGAACGCCTCTTGAAAGGCCTGCGCCTCTTATTTGCAAATTTAAGGCGATGCTTTGAAGCTGAAATTTAGTATACCTCTTTCCACTTCATTTTCTCCTGATTTATTGGCCAAAATCTGGCGAAAATTTCGAGAATACACAAAATTGGGCTTTGTAACAGGAGAACGTGCCGTCGAAAGAGGTGGAACATAGTAATGTCTCCGGAGAACAAATCAAAGAGCGAGAAGTGGCGCAGGTGTTTCGAGACAGTGACTGTTTCACGAAGACACGCAGAATTTTCGAACGCCTCTTGAAAGGCCTGCGTCTCTGATTTGATACTTTTAAGCGATGCCTTTGAAGTTGAAATTTAGTATACCTCTTTCCACTTCATGTTCTCCTGATATATTGGCCAAAATCTGGCGAAAATTTTCAGAATCCACAGAATTGGGCTTTGTAACAGGAGAACATGCCGTCGAAAGAGATGGCACAAGGTAACGTCTCCGGAGGGCAAATCAATGAGCGAGAAGTGGCGCAGATGTTTCGAGACAGTGACTGTTTAACGAGGATTCGCACAATTCTCGAACGCCTCTTGAAAGGCCTGCGCCTCTGATTTGATACTTTTAAGCGATGCCTTTGAAGTTGAAATTTAGTATACCTCTTTCCACTTCATTTTCTCCTGATTTATTGGCCAAAATCTGGCGAAAATTTTCAGAATGCACAGAATTGGGCTATGTAACAGGAGAACATGCCGTCGAAGGAGATGGCACAAAGTAACGTCTCCGGAGGGCAAATCAATGAGCGAGAAGTGGCGCAGATGTTTCGAGACAGTGACTGTTTAACGAAGAGTGGCACAATTTTCCAACGCCTCTTGAAAGGCCTGCGCCTCTGATTTGATACTTTTAAGCGATGCCTTTGAAGCTGAAATTTAGTATACCTCTTTCCACTTCATTTTCTCCTGATTTATTGGCCAAAATCTGGCGAAAATTTCGAGAATACACAAAATTGGGCTTTGTAACAGGAGAACGTGCCGTCGAAAGAGGTGGAACATAGTAATGTCTCCGGAGAACAAATCAAAGAGCGAGAAGTGGCGCAGGTGTTTCGAGACAGTGACTGTTTCACGAAGACACGCAGAATTTTCGAACGCCTCTTGAAAGGCCTGCGTCTCTGATTTGATACTTTTAAGCGATGCCTTTGAAGTTGAAATTTAGTATACCTCTTTCCACTTCATGTTCTCCTGATATATTGGCCAAAATCTGGCGAAAATTTTCAGAATCCACAGAATTGGGCTTTGTAACAGGAGAACATGCCGTCGAAAGAGATGGCACAAAGTAACGTCTCCGGAGGGCAAATCAATGAGCGAGAAGTGGCGCAGATGTTTCGAGACAGTGACTGTTTAACGAAGAGTCGCACAATTCTCGAACGCCTCTTGAAAGGCCTGCGCCTCTGATTTGATACTTTTAAGCGATGCCTTTGAAGTTGAAATTTAGTATACCTCTTTCCACTTCATTTTCTCCTGATTTATTGGCCAAAATCTGGCGAAAATTTTCAGAATGCACAGAATTGGGCTATGTAACAGGAGAACATGCCGTCGAAGGAGATGGCACAAAGTAACGTCTCCGGAGGGCAAATCAATGAGCGAGAAGTGGCGCAGATGTTTCGAGACAGTGACTGTTTAACGAAGAGTGGCACAATTTTCCAACGCCTCTTGAAAGGCCTGCGCCTCTGATTTGATACTTTTAAGCGATGCCCTTGAAGCTGAAATTTAGTATACCTCTTTCCACTTCATGTTCTCCTGATATATTGGCCAAAATCTGGCGAAAATTTTCAGAATCCACAGAATTGGGCTTTGTAACAGGAGAACATGCCGTCGAAAGAGATGGCACAAAGTAACGTCTCCGGAGGGCAAATCAATGAGCGAGGAGTGGCGCAGATGTTTCGAGACAGTGACTGTTTAACGAAGAGTCGCACAATTCTCGAACGCCTCTTGAATGGCCTGCGCCTCTGATTTGATACTTTTAAGCAATGCCTTTGAAGTTGAAATTTAGTATACCTCTTTCCACTTCATTTTCTCCTGATTTATTGGCCAAAATCTGGCGAAAATTTTCAGAATCCACAGAATTGGACTTTGTAACAGGAGAACATGCCGTCGAAAGAGATGGCACAAAGTAACGTCTCCGGAGGGCAAATCAATGAGCGAGAAGTGGCGCAGATGTTTCGAGACAGTGACTGTTTAACGAAGAGACGCAGAATTTTCGAACAACTCTTGAAAGGCCTGCGCCTCTTATTTGCAACTTTAAGGCGATGCCTTTGAAGCTGAAATTTAGTATACCTCTTTCCACTTCATTTTCTCCTGATTTATTGGCCAAAATATGGCGAAAATTTAGTGAATACACAAAATTGGGCTATGTAACAGGAGAACATGCCGTCGAAAGAGATGCCACAAAGTAACATCTCCGAAGAGCAAATGAAAGAGCGAGATGTGGCGCAGATGTTTCGAGACAGTGACTGATTAAAGAAGAGTCGCACAATTTTCGAACGCCTCTTGAAAGGCCTGCGCCTCTTATTTGCAACTTTAAGGCGATGCTTTGAAGCTGAAATTTAGTATACCTCTTTCCACTTCATTTTCTCCTGATTTATTGGCCAAAATCTGGCGAAAATTTCGAGAATACACAAAATTGGGCTTTGTAACAGGAGAACATGCCGTCGAAAGAGATGGCACAAAGTAACGTCTCCGGTGAGCAAATCAAGGGGCGAGAAGTGGCGCAGGTGTTTCGAGACAGTGACTGCTTAACGAAGAGACGCAGAATTTTCGAACGCATCATGAAAGGCCTGCGCCTCTTAATTACAAGTTTAAGGCGATGCCTTTGAAGCTGAAATTTAGTTTACCTCTTTCCACTTCATGTTCTCCTGATATATTGGCCAAAATCTGGCGAAAATTTTCAGAATGCACAGAATTGGGCTTTGTAACAGGAGAACATGCCGTCGAAAGAGATGGCACAAAGTAACGTCTCCGGAGGGCAAATCAATGAGCGAGAAGTGGCGCAGATGTTTGGAGACAGTGACTGTTTAACGAAGAGACGCAGAATTTTCGAACACCTCCTGAAAGGCCTGCGCCTCTTATTTGCAACTTTAAGGCGATGCCTTTGAAGCTGAAATTTAGTATACCTCTATCCACTTCATTTTCTCCTGATTTATTGGCCAAAATATGGCGAAAATTTCGAGAATACACAAAATTGGGCTTTGTAACAGGAGAACATGCCGTCGAAAGAGATGGCACAAAGTAACGTCTCCGGTGAGCAAATCAAGGAGCGAGAAGTGGCGCAGGTGTTTCGAGACAGTGTCTGCTTAACGAAGAGACGCAGAATTTTCGAACGCATCATGAAAGGCCTGCGCCTCTTAATTACAAGTTTAAGGCGATGCCTTTGAAGCTGAAATTTAGTTTACCTCTTTCCACTTCATGTTCTCCTGATATATTGGCCAAAATCTGGCGAAAATTTTCAGAATGCACAGAATTGGGCTTTGTAACAGGAGAACATGCCGTCGAAAGAGATGGCACAAAGTAACGTCTCCGGTGGGCAAATCAATGAGCGAGAAGTGGCGCAGATGTTTGGAGACAGTGACTGTTTAACGAAGAGTCGCACAATTTTCGAACGCCTCTTGAAAGGCCAGCGCCTCTGATTTGATACTTTTAAACGATGCCTTTGAAGCTGAAATTTAGTATACCCCTTTCCACTTCATGTTCTCTTGATATATTGGCCAAAATCTAGCGAAAATTTTCAGAATGCACAAAATTGGGCTTTGTAACAGGAGAACATGCCGTCGAAAGAGATGGCACAAAGTAACATCTCCGAAGAGCAAATGAAAGAGCGAGATGTGGCGCAGATGTTTCGAGACAGTGACTGATTAAAGAAGAGACGCAGAATTTTCGAACGCCTCTTGAAAGGCCTGCGCCTCTTATTTGCAAATTTAAGGCGATGCTTTGAAGCTGAAATTTAGTATACCTCTTTCCACTTCATTTTCTCCTGATTTATTGGCCAAAATCTGGCGAAAATTTCGAGAATACACAAAATTGGGCTTTGTAACAGGAGAACGTGCCGTCGAAAGAGGTGGAACATAGTAATGTCTCCGGAGAACAAATCAAAGAGCGAGAAGTGGCGCAGGTGTTTCGAGACTGTGACTGTTTCACGAAGACACGCAGAATTTTCGAACGCCTCTTGAAAGGCCTGCGTCTCTGATTTGATACTTTTAAGCGATGCCTTTGAAGTTGAAATTTAGTATACCTCTTTCCACTTCATGTTCTCCTGATATATTGGCCAAAATCTGGCGAAAATTTTCAGAATCCACAGAATTGGGCTTTGTAACAGGAGAACATGCCGTCGAAAGAGATGGCACAAGGTAACGTCTCCGGAGGGCAAATCAATGAGCGAGAAGTGGCGCAGATGTTTCGAGACAGTGACTGTTTAACGAAGATTCGCACAATTCTCGAACGCCTCTTGAAAGGCCTGCGCCTCTGATTTGATACTTTTAAGCGATGCCTTTGAAGTTGAAATTTAGTATACCTCTTTCCACTTCATTTTCTCCTGATTTATTGGCCAAAATCTGGCGAAAATTTTCAGAATGCACAGAATTGGGCTATGTAACAGGAGAACATGCCGTCGAAGGAGATGGCACAAAGTAACGTCTCCGGAGGGCAAATCAATGAGCGAGAAGTGGCGCAGATGTTTCGAGACAGTGACTGTTTAACGAAGAGTGGCACAATTTTCCAACGCCTCTTGAAAGGCCTGCGCCTCTGATTTGATACTTTTAAGCGATGCCTTTGAAGCTGAAATTTAGTATACCTCTTTCCACTTCATTTTCTCCTGATTTATTGGCCAAAATCTGGCGAAAATTTCGAGAATACACAAAATTGGGCTTTGTAACAGGAGAACGTGCCGTCGAAAGAGGTGGAACATAGTAATGTCTCCGGAGAACAAATCAAAGAGCGAGAAGTGGCGCAGGTGTTTCGAGACAGTGACTGTTTCACGAAGACACGCAGAATTTTCGAACGCATCTTGAAAGGCCTGCGTCTCTGATTTGATACTTTTAAGCGATGCCTTTGAAGTTGAAATTTAGTATACCTCTTTCCACTTCATGTTCTCCTGATATATTGGCCAAAATCTGGCGAAAATTTTCAGAATCCACAGAATTGGGCTTTGTAACAGGAGAACATGCCGTCGAAAGAGATGGCACAAAGTAACGTCTCCGGAGGGCAAATCAATGAGCGAGAAGTGGCGCAGATGTTTCGAGACAGTGACTGTTTAACGAAGAGTCGCACAATTCTCGAACGCCTCTTGAAAGGCCTGCGCCTCTGATTTGATACTTTTAAGCGATGCCTTTGAAGTTGAAATTTAGTATACCTCTTTCCACTTCATTTTCTCCTGATTTATTGGCCAAAATCTGGCGAAAATTTTCAGAATGCACAGAATTGGGCTATGTAACAGGAGAACATGCCGTCGAAGGAGATGGCACAAAGTAACGTCTCCGGAGGGCAAATCAATGAGCGAGAAGTGGCGCAGATGTTTCGAGACAGTGACTGTTTAACGAAGAGTGGCACAATTTTCCAACGCCTCTTGAAAGGCCTGCGCCTCTGATTTGATACTTTTAAGCGATGCCCTTGAAGCTGAAATTTAGTATACCTCTTTCCACTTCATGTTCTCCTGATATATTGGCCAAAATCTGGCGAAAATTTTCAGAATCCACAGAATTGGGCTTTGTAACAGGAGAACATGCCGTCGAAAGAGATGGCACAAAGTAACGTCTCCGGAGGGCAAATCAATGAGCGAGGAGTGGCGCAGATGTTTCGAGACAGTGACTGTTTAACGAAGAGTCGCACAATTCTCGAACGCCTCTTGAATGGCCTGCGCCTCTGATTTGATACTTTTAAGCAATGCCTTTGAAGTTGAAATTTAGTATACCTCTTTCCACTTCATTTTCTCCTGATTTATTGGCCAAAATCTGGCGAAAATTTTCAGAATCCACAGAATTGGACTTTGTAACAGGAGAACATGCCGTCGAAAGAGATGGCACAAAGTAACGTCTCCGGAGGGCAAATCAATGAGCGAGAAGTGGCGCAGATGTTTCGAGACAGTGACTGTTTAACGAAGAGACGCAGAATGTTCGAACACCTCTTGAAAGGCCTGCGCCTCTTATTTGCAACTTTAAGGCGATGCCTTTGAAGCTGAAATTTAGTATACCTCTTTCCACTTCATTTTCTCCTGATTTATTGGCCAAAATCTGGCCGAAAATTTTCAGAATCCACAGAATTGGGCTTTGTAACAGGAGAACATGCCGTCGAAAGAGATGGCACAAAGTAACGTCTCCGGAGGGCAAATCAATGAGCGAGAAGTGGCGCAGATGTTTCGAGACAGTGACTGTTTAACGAAGAGTCGCACAATTCTCGAACGCCTCTTGAATGGCCTGCGCCTCTGATTTGATACTTTTAAGCAATGCCTTTGAAGTTGAAATTTAGTATACCTCTTTCCACTTCATTTTCTCCTGATTTATTGGCCAAAATCTGGCGAAAATTTTCAGAATCCACAGAATTGGACTTTGTAACAGGAGAACATGCCGTCGAAAGAGATGGCACAAAGTAACGTCTCCGGAGGGCAAATCAATGAGCGAGAAGTGGCGCAGATGTTTCGAGACAGTGACTGTTTAACGAAGAGACGCAGAATTTTCGAACACCTCTTGAAAGGCCTGCGCCTCTTATTTGCAACTTTAAGGCGATGCCTTTGAAGCTGAAATTTAGTATACCTCTTTCCACTTCATTTTCTCCTGATTTATTGGCCAAAATATGGCGAAAATTTTCAGAATGCACAAAATTGGGCTTTGTAACAGGAGAACATGCCGTCGAAAGAGATGGCACAAAGTAACGTCTCCGAAGAGCAAATGAAAGAGCGAGATGTGGCGCAGATGTTTCGAGACAGTGACTGATTAAAGAAGAGACGCAGAATTTTCGAACGCCTCTTGAAAGGCCTGCGCCTCTTATTTGCAACTTTAAGGCGATGCTTTGAAGCTGAAATTTAGTATACCTCTTTCCACTTCATTTTCTCCTGATTTATTGGCCAAAATCTGGCGAAAATTTCGAGAATACACAAAATTGGGCTTTGTAACAGGAGAACGTGCCGTCGAAAGAGGTGGAACATAGTAATGTCTCCGGAGAACAAATCAAAGAGCGAGAAGTGGCGCAGGTGTTTCGAGACAGTGACTGTTTCACGAAGACACGCAGAATTTTCGAACGCCTCTTGAAAGGCCTGCGTCTCTGATTTGATACTTTTAAGCGATGCCTTTGAAGTTGAAATTTAGTATACCTCTTTCCACTTCATGTTCTCCTGATATATTGGCCAAAATCTGGCGAAAATTTTCAGAATGCACAGAATTGGGCTTTGTAACAGGAGAACATGCCGTCGAAAGAGATGGCACAAAGTAACGTCTCCGGAGGGCAAATCAATGAGCGAGAAGTGGCGCAGATGTTTCGAGACAGTGACTGTTTAACGAAGAGTCGCACAATTCACGAACGCCTCTTGAAAGGCCTGCGCCTCTGATTTGATACTTTTAAGCGATGCCTTTGAAGTTGAAATTTAGTATACCTCTTTCCACTTCATTTTCTCCTGATTTATTGGCCAAAATCTGGCGAAAATTTTCAGAATGCACAGAATTGGGCTATGTAACAGGAGAACATGCCGTCGAAGGAGATGGCACAAAGTAACGTCTCCGGAGGGCAAATCAATGAGCGAGAAGTGGCGCAGATGTTTCGAGACAGTGACTGTTTAACGAAGAGTGGCACAATTTTCCAACGCCTCTTGAAAGGCCTGCGCCTCTGATTTGATACTTTTAAGCGATGCCTTTGAAGCTGAAATTTAGTATACCTCTTTCCACTTCATGTTCTCCTGATATATTGGCCAAAATCTGGCGAAAATTTTCAGAATCCACAGAATTGGGCTTTGTAACAGGAGAACATGCCGTCGAAAGAGATGGCACAAAGTAACGTCTCCGGAGGGCAAATCAATGAGCGAGAAGTGGCGCAGATGTTTCGAGACAGTGACTGTTTAACGAAGAGTCGCACAATTCTCGAACGCCTCTTGAATGGCCTGCGCCTCTGATTTGATACTTTTAAGCAATGCCTTTGAAGTTGAAATTTAGTATACCTCTTTCCACTTCATTTTCTCCTGATTTATTGGCCAAAATCTGGCGAAAATTTTCAGAATCCACAGAATTGGACTTTGTAACAGGAGAACATGCCGTCGAAAGAGATGGCACAAAGTAACGTCTCCGGAGGGCAAATCAATGAGCGAGAAGTGGCGCAGATGTTTCGAGACAGTGACTGTTTAACGAAGAGACGCAGAATTTTCGAACACCTCTTGAAAGGCCTGCGCCTCTTATTTGCAACTTTAAGGCGATGCCTTTGAAGCTGAAATTTAGTATACCTCTTTCCACTTCATTTTCTCCTGATTTATTGGCCAAAATATGGCGAAAATTTTCAGAATGCACAAAATTGGGCTTTGTAACAGGAGAACATGCCGTCGAAAGAGATGGCACAAAGTAACGTCTCCGAAGAGCAAATGAAAGAGCGAGATGTGGCGCAGATGTTTCGAGACAGTGACTGATTAAAGAAGAGACGCAGAATTTTCGAACGCCTCTTGAAAGGCCTGCGCCTCTTATTTGCAACTTTAAGGCGATGCTTTGAAGCTGAAATTTAGTATACCTCTTTCCACTTCATTTTCTCCTGATTTATTGGCCAAAATCTGGCGAAAATTTCGAGAATACACAAAATTGGGCTTTGTAACAGGAGAACGTGCCGTCGAAAGAGGTGGAACATAGTAATGTCTCCGGAGAACAAATCAAAGAGCGAGAAGTGGCGCAGGTGTTTCGAGACAGTGACTGTTTCACGAAGACACGCAGAATTTTCGAACGCCTCTTGAAAGGCCTGCGTCTCTGATTTGATACTTTTAAGCGATGCCTTTGAAGTTGAAATTTAGTATACCTCTTTCCACTTCATGTTCTCCTGATATATTGGCCAAAATCTGGCGAAAATTTTCAGAATGCACAGAATTGGGCTTTGTAACAGGAGAACATGCCGTCGAAAGAGATGGCACAAAGTAACGTCTCCGGAGGGCAAATCAATGAGCGAGAAGTGGCGCAGATGTTTCGAGACAGTGACTGTTTAACGAAGAGTCGCACAATTCACGAACGCCTCTTGAAAGGCCTGCGCCTCTGATTTGATACTTTTAAGCGATGCCTTTGAAGTTGAAATTTAGTATACCTCTTTCCACTTCATTTTCTCCTGATTTATTGGCCAAAATCTGGCGAAAATTTTCAGAATGCACAGAATTGGGCTATGTAACAGGAGAACATGCCGTCGAAGGAGATGGCACAAAGTAACGTCTCCGGAGGGCAAATCAATGAGCGAGAAGTGGCGCAGATGTTTCGAGACAGTGACTGTTTAACGAAGAGTGGCACAATTTTCCAACGCCTCTTGAAAGGCCTGCGCCTCTGATTTGATACTTTTAAGCGATGCCTTTGAAGCTGAAATTTAGTATACCTCTTTCCACTTCATGTTCTCCTGATATATTGGCCAAAATCTGGCGAAAATTTTCAGAATCCACAGAATTGGGCTTTGTAACAGGAGAACATGCCGTCGAAAGAGATGGCACAAAGTAACGTCCCCGGAGGGCAAATCAATGAGCGAGAAGTGGCGCAGATGTTTCGAGACAGTGACTGTTTAACGAAGAGTCGCACAATTCTCGAACGCCTCTTGAATGGCCTGCGCCTCTGATTTGATACTTTTAAGCAATGCCTTTGAAGTTGAAATTTAGTATACCTCTTTCCACTTCATTTTCTCCTGATTTATTGGCCAAAATCTGGCGAAAATTTTCAGAATCCACAGAATTGGACTTTGTAACAGGAGAACATGCCGTCGAAAGAGATGGCACAAAGTAACGTCTCCGGAGGGCAAATCAATGAGCGAGAAGTGGCGCAGATGTTTCGAGACAGTGACTGTTTAACGAAGAGACGCAGAATTTTCGAACACCTCTTGAAAGGCCTGCGCCTCTTATTTGCAACTTTAAGGCGATGCCTTTGAAGCTGAAATTTAGTATACCTCTTTCCACTTCATTTTCTCCTGATTTATTGGCCAAAATATGGCGAAAATTTTCAGAATGCACAAAATTGGGCTTTGTAACAGGAGAACATGCCGTCGAAAGAGATGGCACAAAGTAACGTCTCCGAAGAGCAAATGAAAGAGCGAGATGTGGCGCAGATGTTTCGAGACAGTGACTGATTAAAGAAGAGACGCAGAATTTTCGAACGCCTCTTGAAAGGCCTGCGCCTCTTATTTGCAACTTTAAGGCGATGCTTTGAAGCTGAAATTTAGTATACCTCTTTCCACTTCATTTTCTCCTGATTTATTGGCCAAAATCTGGCGAAAATTTCGAGAATACACAAAATTGGGCTTTGTAACAGGAGAACGTGCCGTCGAAAGAGGTGGAACATAGTAATGTCTCCGGAGAACAAATCAAAGAGCGAGAAGTGGCGCAGGTGTTTCGAGACAGTGACTGTTTCACGAAGACACGCAGAATTTTCGAACGCCTCTTGAAAGGCCTGCGTCTCTGATTTGATACTTTTAAGCGATGCCTTTGAAGTTGAAATTTAGTATACCTCTTTCCACTTCATGTTCTCCTGATATATTGGCCAAAATCTGGCGAAAATTTTCAGAATGCACAGAATTGGGCTTTGTAACAGGAGAACATGCCGTCGAAAGAGATGGCACAAAGTAACGTCTCCGGAGGGCAAATCAATGAGCGAGAAGTGGCGCAGATGTTTCGAGACAGTGACTGTTTAACGAAGAGTCGCACAATTCACGGACGCCTCTTGAAAGGCCTGCGCCTCTGATTTGATACTTTTAAGCGATGCCTTTGAAGTTGAAATTTAGTATACCTCTTTCCACTTCATTTTCTCCTGATTTATTGGCCAAAATCTGGCGAAAATTTTCAGAATGCACAGAATTGGGCTATGTAACAGGAGAACATGCCGTCGAAGGAGATGGCACAAAGTAACGTCTCCGGAGGGCAAATCAATGAGCGAGAAGTGGCGCAGATGTTTCGAGACAGTGACTGTTTAACGAAGAGTGGCACAATTTTCCAACGCCTCTTGAAAGGCCTGCGCCTCTGATTTGATACTTTTAAGCGATGCCTTTGAAGCTGAAATTTAGTATACCTCTTTCCACTTCATGTTCTCCTGATATATTGGCCAAAATCTGGCGAAAATTTTCAGAATCCACAGAATTGGGCTTTGTAACAGGAGAACATGCCGTCGAAAGAGATGGCACAAAGTAACGTCTCCGGAGGGCAAATCAATGAGCGAGAAGTGGCGCAGATGTTTCGAGACAGTGACTGTTTAACGAAGAGTCGCACAATTCTCGAACGCCTCTTGAATGGCCTGCGCCTCTGATTTGATACTTTTAAGCAATGCCTTTGAAGTTGAAATTTAGTATACCTCTTTCCACTTCATTTTCTCCTGATTTATTGGCCAAAATCTGGCGAAAATTTTCAGAATCCACAGAATTGGACTTTGTAACAGGAGAACATGCCGTCGAAAGAGATGGCACAAAGTAACGTCTCCGGAGGGCAAATCAATGAGCGAGAAGTGGCGCAGATGTTTCGAGACAGTGACTGTTTAACGAAGAGACGCAGAATTTTCGAACACCTCTTGAAAGGCCTGCGCCTCTTATTTGCAACTTTAAGGCGATGCCTTTGAAGCTGAAATTTAGTATACATCTTTCCACTTCATTTTCTCCTGATTTATTGGCCAAAATATGGCGAAAATTTAGTGAATACACAAAATTGGGCTATGTAACAGGAGAACATGCCGTCGAAGGAGATGGCACAAAGTAACGTCTCCGGAGGGCAAATCAATGAGCGAGAAGTGGCGCAGATGTTTCGAGACAGTGACTGTTTAACGAAGAGTCGCACAATTCTCGAACGCCTCTTGAAAGGCCTGCGCCTCTGATTTGATACTTTTAAGCGATGCCTTTGAAGTTGAAATTTAGTATACCTCTTTCCACTTCATTTTCTCCTGATATATTGGCCAAAATCTGGCGAAAATTTTCAGAATGCACAGAATTGGGCTTTGTAACAGGAGAACATGCCGTCGAAAGAGATGGCAAAAAGTAACGTCTCCGGAGGGCAAATCAATGAGCGAGAAGTGGCGCAGATGTTTGGAGACAGTGACTGTTTAACGAAGAGTCGCACAATTTTCGAACGCCTCTTGAAAGGCCTGCGCCTCTGATTTGATACTTTTAAGCGATGCCTTTGAAGCTGAAATTTAGTATACCCCTTTCCACTTCATGTTCTCCTGATATATTGGCCAAAATCTGGCGAAAATTTTCAGAATCCACAGAATTGGGCTTTGTAACAGGAGAACATGCCGTCGAAAGAGATGGCACAAAGTAACGTCTCCGAAGAGCAAATGAAAGAGCGAGATGTGGCGCAGATGTTTCGAGACAGTGACTGATTAAAGAAGAGACGCAGAATTTTCGAACGCCTCTTGAAAGGCCTGCGTCTCTGATTTGATACTTTTAAGCGATGCCTTTGAAGTTGAAATTTAGTATACCTCTTTCCACTTCATGTTCTCCTGATATATTGGCCAAAATCTGGCGAAAATTTTCAGAATCCACAGAATTGGGCTTTGTAACAGGAGAACATGCCGTCGAAAGAGATGGCACAAAGTAACGTCTCCGGAGGGCAAATCAATGAGCGAGAAGTGGCGCAGATGTTTCGAGACAGTGACTGTTTAACGAAGAGTGGCACAATTTTCCAACGCCTCTTGAAAGGCCTGCGCCTCTGATTTGATACTTTTAAGCGATGCCTTTGAAGCTGAAATTTAGTATACCTCTTTCCACTTCATGTTCTCCTGATATATTGGCCAAAATCTGGCGAAAATTTTCAGAATCCACAGAATTGGGCTTTGTAACAGGAGAACATGCCGTCGAAAGAGATGGCACAAAGTAACGTCTCCGGAGGGCAAATCAATGAGCGAGAAGTGGCGCAGATGTTTCGAGACAGTGACTGTTTAACGAAGAGTCGCACAATTCTCGAACGCCTCTTGAATGGCCTGCGCCTCTGATTTGATACTTTTAAGCAATGCCTTTGAAGTTGAAATTTAGTATACCTCTTTCCACTTCATTTTCTCCTGATTTATTGGCCAAAATCTGGCGAAAATTTTCAGAATCCACAGAATTGGACTTTGTAACAGGAGAACATGCCGTCGAAAGAGATGGCACAAAGTAACGTCTCCGGAGGGCAAATCAATGAGCGAGAAGTGGCGCAGATGTTTCGAGACAGTGACTGTTTAACGAAGAGACGCAGAATTTTCGAACACCTCTTGAAAGGCCTGCGCCTCTTATTTGCAACTTTAAGGC
The DNA here is from genome assembly GCF_050908995.1 of Andrena cerasifolii. NCBI lineage: Eukaryota > Metazoa > Arthropoda > Insecta > Hymenoptera > Andrenidae > Andrena > Andrena cerasifolii. Next base: position 8,333 of record NW_027485275.1, on the reverse strand, counting down.
GATGCCTTTGAAGCTGAAATTTAGTATACCTCTTTCCACTTCATTTTCTCCTGATTTATTGGCCAAAATATGGCGAAAATTTAGTGAATACACAGAATTGGGCTATGTAACAGGAGAACATGCCGTCGAAGGAGATGGCACAAAGTAACGTCTCCGGAGGGCAAATCAATGAGCGAGAAGTGGCGCAGATGTTTCGAGACAGTGACTGTTTAACGAAGAGTGGCACAATTTTCCAACGCCTCTTGAAAGGCCTGCGCCTCTGATTTGATACTTTTAAGCGATGCCTTTGAAGCTGAAATTTAGTATACCTCTTTCCACTTCATGTTCTCCTGATATATTGGCCAAAATCTGGCGAAAATTTTCAGAATCCACAGAATTGGGCTTTGTAACAGGAGAACATGCCGTCGAAAGAGATGGCACAAAGTAACGTCTCCGGAGGGCAAATCAATGAGCGAGAAGTGGCGCAGATGTTTCGAGACAGTGACTGTTTAACGAAGAGTCGCACAATTCTCGAACGCCTCTTGAATGGCCTGCGCCTCTGATTTGATACTTTTAAGCAATGCCTTTGAAGTTGAAATTTAGTATACCTCTTTCCACTTCATTTTCTCCTGATTTATTGGCCAAAATCTGGCGAAAATTTTCAGAATCCACAGAATTGGACTTTGTAACAGGAGAACATGCCGTCGAAAGAGATGGCACAAAGTAACGTCTCCGGAGGGCAAATCAATGAGCGAGAAGTGGCGCAGATGTTTCGAGACAGTGACTGTTTAACGAAGAGACGCAGAATTTTCGAACACCTCTTGAAAGGCCTGCGCCTCTTATTTGCAACTTTAAGGCGATGCCTTTGAAGCTGAAATTTAGTATACATCTTTCCACTTCATTTTCTCCTGATTTATTGGCCAAAATATGGCGAAAATTTAGTGAATACACAAAATTGGGCTATGTAACAGGAGAACATGCCGTCGAAGGAGATGGCACAAAGTAACGTCTCCGGAGGGCAAATCAATGAGCGAGAAGTGGCGCAGATGTTTCGAGACAGTGACTGTTTAACGAAGAGTCGCACAATTCTCGAACGCCTCTTGAAAGGCCTGCGCCTCTGATTTGATACTTTTAAGCGATGCCTTTGAAGTTGAAATTTAGTATACCTCTTTCCACTTCATTTTCTCCTGATATATTGGCCAAAATCTAGCAAAAATTTTCAGAATGCACAGAATGGGGCTTTGTAACAGGAGAACATGCCGTCGAAAGAGATGGCAAAAAGTAACGTCTCCGGAGGGCAAATCAATGAGCGAGAAGTGGCGCAGATGTTTGGAGACAGTGACTGTTTAACGAAGAGTCGCACAATTTTCGAACGCCTCTTGAAAGGCCTGCGCCTCTGATTTGATACTTTTAAGCGATGCCTTTGAAGCTGAAATTTAGTATACCCCTTTCCACTTCATGTTCTCCTGATATATTGGCCAAAATCTGGCGAAAATTTTCAGAATCCACAGAATTGGGCTTTGTAACAGGAGAACATGCCGTCGAAAGAGATGGCACAAAGTAACGTCTCCGAAGAGCAAATGAAAGAGCGAGATGTGGCGCAGATGTTTCGAGACAGTGACTGATTAAAGAAGAGACGCAGAATTTTCGAACGCCTCTTGAAAGGCCTGCGCCTCTTATTTGCAACTTTAAGGCGATGCTTTGAAGCTGAAATTTAGTATACCTCTTTCCACTTCATTTTCTCCTGATTTATTGGCCAAAATCTGGCGAAAATTTCGAGAATACACAAAATTGGGCTTTGTAACAGGAGAACGTGCCGTCGAAAGAGGTGGAACATAGTAATGTCTCCGGAGAACAAATCAAAGAGCGAGAAGTGGCGCAGGTGTTTCGAGACAGTGACTGTTTCACGAAGACACGCAGAATTTTCGAACGCCTCTTGAAAGGCCTGCGTCTCTGATTTGATACTTTTAAGCGATGCCTTTGAAGTTGAAATTTAGTATACCTCTTTCCACTTCATGTTCTCCTGATATATTGGCCAAAATCTGGCGAAAATTTTCAGAATCCACAGAATTGGGCTTTGTAACAGGAGAACATGCCGTCGAAAGAGATGGCACAAAGTAACGTCTCCGGAGGGCAAATCAATGAGCGAGAAGTGGCGCAGATGTTTCGAGACAGTGACTGTTTAACGAAGAGTGGCACAATTTTCCAACGCCTCTTGAAAGGCCTGCGCCTCTGATTTGATACTTTTAAGCGATGCCTTTGAAGCTGAAATTTAGTATACCTCTTTCCACTTCATGTTCTCCTGATATATTGGCCAAAATCTGGCGAAAATTTTCAGAATCCACAGAATTGGGCTTTGTAACAGGAGAACATGCCGTCGAAAGAGATGGCACAAAGTAACGTCTCCGGAGGGCAAATCAATGAGCGAGAAGTGGCGCAGATGTTTCGAGACAGTGACTGTTTAACGAAGAGTCGCACAATTCTCGAACGCCTCTTGAATGGCCTGCGCCTCTGATTTGATACTTTTAAGCAATGCCTTTGAAGTTGAAATTTAGTATACCTCTTTCCACTTCATTTTCTCCTGATTTATTGGCCAAAATCTGGCGAAAATTTTCAGAATCCACAGAATTGGACTTTGTAACAGGAGAACATGCCGTCGAAAGAGATGGCACAAAGTAACGTCTCCGGAGGGCAAATCAATGAGCGAGAAGTGGCGCAGATGTTTCGAGACAGTGACTGTTTAACGAAGAGACGCAGAATTTTCGAACACCTCTTGAAAGGCCTGCGCCTCTTATTTGCAACTTTAAGGCGATGCCTTTGAAGCTGAAATTTAGTATACCTCTTTCCACTTCATTTTCTCCTGATTTATTGGCCAAAATATGGCGAAAATTTAGTGAATACACAAAATTGGGCTATGTAACAGGAGAACATGCCGTCGAAGGAGATGGCACAAAGTAACGTCTCCGGAGGGCAAATCAATGAGCGAGAAGTGGCGCAGATGTTTCGAGACAGTGACTGTTTAACGAAGAGTCGCACAATTCTCGAACGCCTCTTGAAAGGCCTGCGCCCTCTATTTGATACTTTTAAGCGATGCCTTTGAAGTTGAAATTTAGTATACCTCTTTCCACTTCATTTTCTCCTGATATATTGGCCAAAATCTGGCGAAAATTTTCAGAATGCACAGAATTGGGCTTTGTAACAGGAGAACATGCCGTCGAAAGAGATGGCAAAAAGTAACGTCTCCGGAGGGCAAATCAATGAGCGAGAAGTGGCGCAGATGTTTGGAGACAGTGACTGTTTAACGAAGAGTCGCACAATTTTCGAACGCCTCTTGAAAGGCCTGCGCCTCTGATTTGATACTTTTAAGCGATGCCTTTGAAGCTGAAATTTAGTATACCCCTTTCCACTTCATGTTCTCCTGATATATTGGCCAAAATCTGGCGAAAATTTTCAGAATCCACAGAATTGGGCTTTGTAACAGGAGAACATGCCGTCGAAAGAGATGGCACAAAGTAACGTCTCCGGAGGGCAAATCAATGAGCGAGAAGTGGCGCAGATGTTTCGAGACAGTGACTGTTTAACGAAGAGTCGCACAATTCTCGAACGCCTCTTGAAAGGCCTGCGCCTCTGATTTGATACTTTTAAGCGACGCCTTTGAAGTTGAAATTTAGTATACCTCTTTCCACTTCATTTTCTCCTGATTTATTGGCCAAAATCTGGCGAAAATTTTCAGAATGCACAAAATTGGGCTTTGTAACAGGAGAACATGCCGTCGAAATAGATGGAACAAAGTAATGTCTCCGGAGAGCAAATCAAAGAGCGAGAAGTGGCGCAGATGTTTCGAGACAGTGACTGTTTAACGAAGACACGCAGAATTTTCGAACGCCTCTTGAAAGGCCTGCGCCTCTGATTTGCAACTTTAAGGCGATGCCTTTGAAGCTGAAATTTAGTATACCTCTTTCCACTTCATTTTCTCCTGATTTATTGGCCAAAATATGGCGAAAATTTCGAGAATACACAAAATTGGGCTTTGTAACAGGAGAACATGCCGTCGAAAGAGATGGAACAAAGTAATGTCTCCGGAGAGCAAATCAAAGAGCGAGAAGTGGCGCAGATGTTTCGAGACAGTGACTGTTTAACGAAGACACGCAGAATTTTCGAACGCCTCTTGAAAGGCCTGCGCCTCTGATTTGATACTTTTAAGCGATGCCTCTGAAGTTGAAATTTAGTATACCTCTTTCCACTTCATGTTCTCCTGATATATTGGCCAAAATCTGGCGAAAATTTTCAGAATCCACAGAATTGGGCTTTGTAACAGGAGAACATGCCGTCGAAAGAGATGGCACAAAGTAACGTCTCCGGAGGGCAAATCAATGAGCGAGAAGTGGCGCAGATGTTTCGAGACAGTGACTGTTTAACGAAGAGTCGCACAATTCTCGAACGCCTCTTGAAAGGCCTGCGCCTCTGATTTGATACTTTTAAGCGATGCCTTTGAAGCTGAAATTTAGTATACCGCTTTCCACTTCATGTTCTCCTGATATATTGGCCAAAATCTGGCGAAAATTTTCCGAATGCACAAAATTGGGCTTTGTAACAGGAGAACATGCCGTCGATAGAGATGGCACAAAGTAACGTCTCCGGAGAGCAAATCAAAGAGCGGGAAGTGGCGCAGATGTTTCAAGACAGTGACTGATTAACGAAGAGACGCAGAATTTTCGAACACCTCTTGAAAGGCCTGCGCCTCTTATTTTCAACTTTAAGGCGATGCCTTTGAAGCTGAAATTTAGTATACCTCTATCCACTTCATTTTCTCCTGATTTATTGGCCAAAATATGGCGAAAATTTCGAGAATACACAAAATTGGGCTTTGTAACAGGAGAACATGCCGTCGAAAGAGATGGCACAAAGTAACGTCTCCGGTGAGCAAATCAAGGAGCGAGAAGTGGCGCAGGTGTTTCGAGACAGTGACTGCTTAACGAAGAGACGCAGAATTTTCGAACGCATCATGAAAGGCCTGCGCCTCTTAATTACAAGTTTAAGGCGATGCCTTTGAAGCTGAAATTTAGTTTACCTCTTTCCACTTCATGTTCTCCTGATATATTGGCCAAAATCTGGCGAAAATTTTCAGAATGCACAGAATTGGGCTTTGTAACAGGAGAACATGCCGTCGAAAGAGATGGCACAAAGTAACGTCTCCGGAGGGCAAATCAATGAGCGAGAAGTGGCGCAGATGTTTCGAGACAGTGACTGTTTAACGAAGAGCCGCACAATTCTCGAACGCCTCTTGAAAGGCCTGCGCCTCTGATTTGATACTTTTAAGCGATGCCTTTGAAGTTGAAATTTAGTATACCTCTTTCCACTTCATTTTCTCCTGATTTATTGGCCAAAATCTGGCGAAAATTTTCAGAATGCACAGAATTGGGCTATGTAACAGGGAGAACATGCCGTCGAAGGAGATGCACAAAGTAACGTCTCCGGAGGGCAAATCAATGAGCGAGAAGTGGCGCAGATGTTTCGAGACAGTGACTGTTTAACGAAGAGTGGCACAATTTTCCAACGCCTCTTGAAAGGCCTGCGCCTCTGATTTGATACTTTTAAGCGATGCCTTTGAAGCTGAAATTTAGTATACCTCTTTCCACTTCATGTTCTCCTGATATATTGGCCAAAATCTGGCGAAATTTTCAGAATCCACAGAATTGGGCTTTGTAACAGGAGAACATGCCGTCGAAAGAGATGGCACAAAGTAACGTCTCCGGAGGGCAAATCAATGAGCGAGAAGTGGCGCAGATGTTTCGAGACAGTGACTGTTTAACGAAGAGTCGCACAATTCTCGAACGCCTCTTGAAAGGCCTGCGCCTCTGATTGATACTTTTAAGCGATGCCTCTGAAGTTGAATTTAGTATACCTCTTTCCACTTCATGTTCTCCTGATATATTGGCCAAAATACTGGCGAAAATTTTCAGAATCCACAGAATTGGGCTTTGTAACAGGAGAACATGCCGTCGAAAGAGATGGCACAAAGTAACGTCTCCGGAGGGCAAATCAATGAGCGAGAAGTGGCGCAGATGATTCGAGACAGTGACTGTTTAACGAAGAGACGCAGAATTTTCGAACACCTCTTGAAAGGCCTGCGCCTCTTATTTGCAACTTTAAGGCGATGCCTTTGAAGCTGAAATTTAGTATACCTCTTTCCACTTCATTTTCTCCTGATTTATTGGCCAAAATATGGCGAAAATTTCGAGAATACACAAAATTGGGCTATGTAACAGGAGAACATGCCGTCGAAGGAGATGGCACAAAGTAACGTCTCCGGAGGGCAAATCAATGAGCGAGAAGTGGCGCAGATGTTTCGAGACAGTGACTGCTTAACGAAGAGACGCAGAATTTTCGAACGCATCATGAAAGGCCTGCGCCTCTTAATTACAAGTTTAAGGCGATGCCTTTGAAGCTGAAATTTAGTATACCTCTTTCCACTTCATGTTCTTCTGATATATTGGCCAAAATCTGGCGAAAATTTTTCAGAATGCACAGAATTGGGCTTTGTAACAGGAGAACATGCCGTCGAAAGAGATGGCACAAAGTAACGTCTCCGGAGGGCAAATCAATGAGCGAGAAGTGGCGCAGATGTTTGGAGACAGTGACTGTTTAACCGAAGAGTCGCACAATTTTCGAACGCCTCTTGAAAGGCCTGCGCCTCTGATTTGATACTTTTAAGCGATGCCTTTGAAGCTGAAATTTAGTATACCCCTTTCCACTTCATGTTCTCTTGATATATTGGCCAAAATCTAGCGCCAAAATTTCAGAATGCACAAAATTGGGCTTTGTAACAGGAGAACATGCCGTCGAAAGAGATGGCACAAAGTAACGTCTCCGGAGAGCAAATCAAAGAGCGAGAAGTGGCGCAAGTGTTTCGAGACAGTGACTGTTTAACGAAGAGACGCAGAATTTTCGAATGCCTCTTGAAAGGCCTGCGGCTCTTAATTGCAACTTTAAGGCGATGCCTTTGAAGCTGAAATTTAGTATACCGCTTTCCACTTCATGTTCTCCTGATATATTGGCCAAAATCTGGCGAAAATTTTCCGAATGCACAAAATTGGGCTTTGTAACAGGAGAACATGCCGTCGATAGAGATGGCACAAAGTAACATCTCCGGAGAGCAAATCAAAGAGCGGGAAGTGGCGCAGATGTTTCAAGACAGTGACTGATTAACGAAGAGACGCAGAATTTTCGAACACCTCTTGAAAGGCCTGCGCCTCTTATTTCAACTTTAAGGCGATGGCCTTTGAAGCTGAAATTTAGTATACCTCTATCCACTTCATTTTCTCCTGATTTATTGGCAAAATATGGCGAAAATTTCGAGAATACACAAAATTGGGCTTTGTAACAGGAGAACATGCCGTCGAAAGAGATGGCACAAAGTAACGTCTCCGGTGAGCAAATCAAGGAGCGAGAAGTGGCGCAGGTGTTTCGAGACAGTGACTGCTTAACGAAGAGACGCAGAATTTCGAACGCATCATGAAAGGCCTGCGCCTCTTAATTACAAGTTTAAGGCGATGCCTTTGAAGCTGAAATTTAGTTTACCTCTTTCACTTCATGTTCTCCTGATATATTGGCCAAAATCTGCGAAAATTTCAGAATGCACAGAATTGGGCTTTGTAACAGGAGAACATGCCGTCGAAAGAGATGGCACAAAGTAACGTCTCCGGAGGGCAAATCAATGAGGGAGAAGTGGCGCAGATGTTTGGAGACAGTGACTGTTAACGAAGAGTCGCACAATTTTCGAACGCCTCTTGAAAGGCCTGCGCCTCTGATTTGATACTTTTAAGCGATGCCTTTGAAGCTGAAATTTAGTATACCCCTTTCCACTTCATGTTCTCTTGATATATTGGCCAAAATCTGGCGAAAATTTTCAGAATCCACAGAATTGGGCTTTGTAACAGGAGAACATGCCGTCGAAAGAGATGGCACAAAGTAACGTCTCCGGAGGGCAAATCAATGAGCGAGAAGTGGCGCAGATGTTTTCGAGACAGTGACTGTTTAACGAAGAGTCGCACAATTCTCGAACGCCTCTTGAAAGGCCTGCGCCTCTGATTTGATACTTTTAAGCGATGCTTTGAAGTTGAAATTTAGTATACCTCTTTCCACTTCATTTTCTCCTGATTTATTGGCCAAAATCTGGCGAAAATTTTCAGAATGCACAGAATTGGGCTATGTAACAGGAGAACATGCCGTCGAAGGAGATGGCACAAAGTAACGTCTCCGGGAGGGCAAATCAATGAGCGAGAAGTGGCGCAGATGTTTCGAGACAGTGACTGTTTAACGAAGAGTGGCACAATTTTCCAACGCCTCTTGAA
>NW_027485274.1:0-44698 GCF_050908995.1 Andrena cerasifolii | reverse complement strand
ATTGAAAAACTGATATCGAAAAACTGATATTGAAAAACCGATATTGAAAAGCCGATAATGATTCCGATATAGAACCGATATTGAAAACACGATATTGAAAAACAAATATTGAAAAACTGATATCGAAAAACTGATATTGAAAAACCGATATTGAAAAACCGATATTGAATCCGATATTAGAACCGATACTGATCCGATATTGGAACCGATATTCAAAAACCGAAATTGGAGAACAAATATTGAAAAACTGATATTGAAAAACCGATACTGAAATCCGATATTGAGAACCGATATTCAAAAACCGATATTGGAGAACAAATATTGAAAAACTGATATTGAAAAACCGATATTGAAAACCGATATTGCAAACCGATACTGAATCCGATATTAGAAACCGATATTGGAGAACAAATATTGAAAAACTGATATTGAAAAACCGATATTGAAAAACCGATATTGAAAAACCGATATTGAAAAACCGATATTGAAACCGATATTAGAACCGATATTGAAAAACCGATATTGAAAAACAAATATTGAAAAACTGATATCGAAAAACTGATATTGAAAAACCGAATATTGATTCCGATATTAGAACCGATATTGAAAATACCGATATTGAAAAACCTATATCGAAAAACTGATATTGCAAACCGATATTGAAAAACCGATATTAAACAAATATCGAAAAACTGATATGAAAACCGATATTGAAAAACCGATATTGAAACCATATTAGAACCGATATTGAAAAACCGATATTGAAAAACAAATATTGAAAACTGATATCGAAAAACTGATATTGAAAAACCGATATTGAAAAGCCGATAATGATTCCGATATTAGAACCGATATTGAAAAACCGATATTGAAAAACAAATATTGAAAAACTGATATCGAAAAACTGATATTGAAAAAACCGATATTGAAAAACAAATATTGAAAAACCGATATTGAAAACTGATATTGAAACCGATATTAGAACCGATATTGAAAACCGATATTGAAAAACCGATATTGAAAAACCGATATTGAAAAACCGATATTGAAAAACCGATATTGAATCCGATATTAGAACCGATATTGAAAAACCGATATTGAAAAACCGATATTGAAACCGATATTAGAACCGATATTTAAAAACCGATATTGAAAAACAAATATTGAAAAACTGATATCGAAAAACTGATATTGAAAAACCGATATTGAAACCCATATTAGAACCGATATTGAAAAACCGATATTGAAAAACAAATATTGAAAAACTGATATCGAAAAACTGATATTGAAAAACCGATATTGAAAAGCCGATAATGATTCCGATATTAGAACCGATATTGAAAAACCGATATTGAAAAACAAATATTGAAAAACTGATATCGAAAAACTGATATTGAAAAACTGATATTGAAAAACCGATATTGAAAAACCGATATTGAAAAACCGATATTGAAACCGATATTAGAACCGATATTGAAAAACCGATATTGAAAAACAAATATTGAAAAACTGATATCGAAAAACTGATATTGAAAAACCGATATTGAAAAGCCGATATTGATTCCGATATTAGAACCGATATTGAAAACCGATATTGAAAAACCGATATTGAAAAACCTATATCGAAAAACTGATATTGCAAAACCGATATTGAAAAACCGATATTGAAAAACAAATATTGAAAAACTGATATCGAAAAACTGATATTGAAAAACCGATATTGAAACCGATATTAGAACCGATATTGAAAAACCGATATTGAAAAACAAATATTGAAAAACTGATATCGAAAAACTGATATTGAAAAACCGATATTGAAAAACAAATATTGAAAAACTGATATCGAAAAACTGATATTGAAAAACCGATATTGAAAAGCCGATAATGATTCCGATATTAGAACCGATATTGAAAAACCGATATTGAAAAACAATATTGAAAACTGATATCGAAAAACTGATATTGAAAAACCGATATTGAAAAACAAATATTGAAAAACTGATATCGAAAAACTGATATTGAAAAACCGATATTGAAAAGCCGATAATGATTCCGATATTAGAACCGATATTGAAAAACCGATATTGAAAAACAAATATTGAAAAACTGATATCGAAAAACTGATATTGAAAAACCGATATTGAAAAACCGATATTGAATCCGATATTAGAACCGATATTGAATCCGATATTGGAACCGATATTCAAAAACCGAAATTGGAGAACAAATATTGAAAAACTGATATTGAAAAACCGATACTGAATCCGATATTAGAACCGATATTCAAAAACCGATATTGGAGAACAAATATTGAAAAACTGATATTGAAAAACCGATATTGAAAAACCGATATTGCAAAACCGCTACTGAATCCGATATTAGAACCGATATTGGAAACAAATATTGAAAAACTGATATTGAAAAACCGATATTGAAAAACCGATATTGAAAAACCGATATTGAAAAACCGATATTGAAAAACAAATATTGAAAAACTGATATCGAAAAACTGATATTGAAAAACCGATATTGAAAAGCCGATATTGATTCCGATATTAGAACCGATATTGAAATACCGACATTGAAAACCTATATCGAAAAACTGATATTGCAAAACCGATATTGAAAAACCGATATTGAAAAACAAATATTGAAAAACTGATATCGAAAAACTGATATTGAAAAACCGATATTGAAAAACCGATATTGAAACCCATATTAGAACCGATATTGAAAAACCGATATTGAAAAACAAATATTGAAAAACTGATATCGAAAAACTGATATTGAAAAACCGATATTGAAAAACAAATATTGAAAAACCGATATTGAAAAACTGATATTGAAACCGATATTAGAACCGATATTGAAAAACCGATATTGAAAAACCGATATTGAAAAACCGATATTGAAAAACCGATATTGAATCCGATATTAGAACCGATATTGAAAAACCGATATTGAAAAACCGATATTGAAACCGATATTAGAACCGATATTGAAAAACCGATATTGAAAAACAAATATTGAAAAACTGATATCGAAAAACTGATATTGAAAAACCGATATTGAAACCCATATTAGAACCGATATTGAAAAACACGATATTGAAAACAAATATTGAAAAACTGATATTGAAAAACTGATATTGAAAAACCGATATTGAATCCGATATTAGAACCGATATTGAAAAACCGATATTGAGAAACAAATATTGAAAAACTGATATCGAAAAACTGATATTGAAAAACCGATATTGAAAACCCGATATTGAATCCGATATTAGAACCGATATTCAAAAACCGATATTGGAGAACAAATATTGAAAAACTGATATCGAAAAACTGATATTGAAAACCCGATATTGAAAAACCGATATTGAAAAACCGATATTGAATCCGATATTAGAACCGATATTGAAAAACCGATATTGAAAAGCCGATATTGATTCCGATATTAGTACCGATATTGAAAAACCGATATTGAAGAACAAATATTGAAAAACTGATATTGAAAAACCGATATTGAAAAGCCGATAATGATTCCGATATTAGAACCGATATTGAAAAACCGATATTGAAAAACAAATATTGAAAAACTGATATCGAAAAACTGATATTGAAAAACCGATATTGAAAAACCGATATTGAATCCGATATTAGAACCGATATTGAATCCGATATTGGAACCGATATTCAAAAACCGAAATTGGAGAACAAATATTGAAAAACTGATATTGAAAAACCGATACTGAATCCGATATTAGAACCGATATTCAAAAACCGATATTGGAGAACAAATATTGAAAAACTGATATTGAAAAACCGATATTGAAAAACCGATATTGCAAAACCGATACTGAATCCGATATTAGAACCGATATTGGAGAACAAATATTGAAAAACTGATATTGAAAAACCGATATTGAAAAACCGATATTGAAAAACCGATATTGAAACCGATATTAGAACCGATATTGAAAAACCGATATTGAAAAACAAATATTGAAAAACTGATATCGAAAAACTGATATTGAAAAACCGATATTGAAAAGCCGATATTGATTCCGATATTAGAACCGATATTGAAATACCGATATTGAAAAACCTATATCGAAAAACTGATATTGCAAAACCGATATTGAAAAACCGATATTGAAAAACAAATATTGAAAAACTGATATCGAAAAACTGATATTGAAAAACCGATATTGAAAAACCGATATTGAAACCCATATTAGAACCGATATTGAAAAACCGATATTGAAAAACAAATATTGAAAAACTGATATCGAAAAACTGATATTGAAAAACCGATATTGAAAAGCCGATAATGATTCCGATATTAGAACCGATATTGAAAAACCGATATTGAAAAACAAATATTGAAAAACTGATATCGAAAAACTGATATTGAAAAACCGATATTGAAAAGCCGATATTGATTCCGATATTAGAACCGATATTGAAAAACCGATATTGAAAAACCGATATTGAAAAACCTATATCGAAAAACTGATATTGCAAAACCGATATTGAAAAACCGATATTGAAAAACAAATATTTAAAAACTGATATCGAAAAACTGATATTGAAAAACCGATATTGAAAAGCCGATAATGATTCCGATATTAGAACCGATATTGAAAAACCGATATTGAAAAACAAATATTGAAAAACTGATATCGAAAAACTGATATTGAAAAACCGATATTGAAAAACCGATATTGAAGAACAAATATTGAAAAACCGATATTGAAAAACTGATATTGAAACCGATATTAGAACCGATATTGAAAAACCGATATTGAAAAACCGATATTGAAAAACCTATATCGAAAAACTGATATTGCAAAACCGATATTGAAAAACCGATATTGAAAAACCTATATCGAAAAACTGATATTGCAAAACCGATATTGAAAAACCGATATTGAATCCGATATTAGAACCGATATTCAAAAACCGATATTGGAGAACAAATATTCAAAAACCGATATTGAAAAACTGATATTGAAAAACTGATATCGAAAAACTGAAATTGAAAACCCGATATTGAAAAACCGATATTGAATCCGATATTAGAACCGATATTGAAAAACCAATATTGAATCCGATATTGGAACCGATATACAAAAACCGACATTGGAGAACAAATATTGAAAAACTGATATCGAAAAACTGATATTGAAAAACCGATATTGACAAGCCGATATTGATTCCGATATTAGAACCGATATTGAAAAACCGATATTGAAAAACAAATATTGAAAAACTGATATCGAAAAACTGATATTGAAAAACCGATATTGAAAAACCGATATTGAAGAACAAATATTGAAAAACCGATATTGAAAAACTGATATTGAAACCGATATTAGAACCGATATTGAAAAACCGATATTGAAAAACCGATATTGAAACCGATATTAGAACCGATATTGAAAAACCGATATTGAAAAACAAATATTGAAAAACAGATATCGAAAAACTGATATTGAAAAACCGATATTGAAAAGCCGATATTGATTCCGATATTAGAACCGATATTGAAAAACCGATATTGAAAAACAAATATTGAAAAACTGATATCGAAAAACTGATATTGAAAAACCGATATTGAAAAGCCGATATTGAATCCGATATTAGAACCGATATTGAAAAACCGATATTGAAAAACCTATATCGAAAAACTGATATTGCAAACCCGATATTGAAAAACCGATATTGAAAAACAAATATTGAAAAACTGATATCGAAAAACTGATATTGAAAAACCGATATTGAAAAACCGATATTGAAACCGATATTAGAATCGATATTGAAAAACAAATATTGAAAAACTGATATCGAAAAACTGATATTGAAAAACCGATATTGAAAAGCCGATAATGATTCCGATATTAGAACCGATATTGAAAAACCGATATTGAAAAACAAATATTGAAAAACTGATATCGAAAAACTGATATTGAAAAACCGATATTGAAAAACCGATATTGAATCCGATATTAGAACCGATATTGAAAAACCGATATTGAAAAGCCGATAATGATTCCGATATTAGAACCGATATTGAAAAACCGATATTGAAAAACAAATATTGAAAAACTGATATCGAAAAACTGATATTGAAAAACCGATATTGAAAAACCGATATTGAATCCGATATTAGAACCGATATTGAATCCGATATTGGAACCGATATTCAAAAACCGAAATTGGAGAACAAATATTGAAAAACTGATATTGAAAAACCGATATTGAAAAACAAATATTGAAAAACTGATATCGAAAAACTGATATTGAAAAACCGATATTGAAAAGCCGATAATGATTCCGATATTAGAACCGATATTGAAAAACCGATATTGAAAAACAAATATTGAAAAACTGATATCGAAAAACTGATATTGAAAAACCGATATTGAAAAGCCGATATTGATTCCGATATTAGAACCGATATTGAAAAACCGATATTGAAAAACCGATATTGAAAAACCTATATCGAAAAACTGATATTGCAAAACCGATATTGAAAAACCGATATTGAAAAACAAATATTGAAAAACTGATATCGAAAAACTGATATTGAAAAACCGATATTGAAAAACCGATATTGAAACCGATATTAGAACCGATATTGAAAAACCGATATTGAAAAACAAATATTGAAAAACTGATATCGAAAAACTGATATTGAAAAACCGATATTGAAAAGCCGATAATGATTCCGATATTAGAACCGATATTGAAAAACCGATATTGAAAAACAAATATTGAAAAACTGATATCGAAAAACTGATATTGAAAAACCGATATTGAAAAGCCGATATTGAATCCGATATTAGAACCGATATTGAAAAACCGATATTGAAAAACCTATATCGAAAAACTGATATTGCAAACCCGATATTGAAAAACCGATATTGAAAAACAAATATTGAAAAACTGATATCGAAAAACTGATATTGAAAAACCGATATTGAAAAACCGATATTGAAACCGATATTAGAATCGATATTGAAAAACAAATATTGAAAAACTGATATCGAAAAACTGATATTGAAAAACCGATATTGAAAAGCCGATAATGATTCCGATATTAGAACCGATATTGAAAAACCGATATTGAAAAACAAATATTGAAAAACTGATATCGAAAAACTGATATTGAAAAACCGATATTGAAAAACCGATATTGAATCCGATATTAGAACCGATATTGAAAAACCGATATTGAAAAGCCGATAATGATTCCGATATTAGAACCGATATTGAAAAACCGATATTGAAAAACAAATATTGAAAAACTGATATCGAAAAACTGATATTGAAAAACCGATATTGAAAAACCGATATTGAATCCGATATTAGAACCGATATTGAATCCGATATTGGAACCGATATTCAAAAACCGAAATTGGAGAACAAATATTGAAAAACTGATATTGAAAAACCGATATTGAAAAACAAATATTGAAAAACTGATATCGAAAAACTGATATTGAAAAACCGATATTGAAAAGCCGATAATGATTCCGATATTAGAACCGATATTGAAAAACCGATATTGAAAAACAAATATTGAAAAACTGATATCGAAAAACTGATATTGAAAAACCGATATTGAAAAGCCGATATTGATTCCGATATTAGAACCGATATTGAAAAACCGATATTGAAAAACCGATATTGAAAAACCTATATCGAAAAACTGATATTGCAAAACCGATATTGAAAAACCGATATTGAAAAACAAATATTGAAAAACTGATATCGAAAAACTGATATTGAAAAACCGATATTGAAAAACCGATATTGAAACCGATATTAGAACCGATATTGAAAAACCGATATTGAAAAACAAATATTGAAAAACTGATATCGAAAAACTGATATTTAAAAACCGATATTGAAAAGCCGATAATGATTCCGATATTAGAACCGATATTGAAAAACAAATATTGAAAAACTGATATCGAAAAACTGATATTGAAAAACCGATATTGAAAAACCGATATTGAAGAACAAATATTGAAAAACTGATATCGAAAAACTGATATTGAAAAACCGATATTGAAAAACCGATATTGAAACCGATATTAGAACCGATATTGAAAAACCGATATTGAAAAACAAATATTGAAAAACTGATATCGAAAAACTGATATTGAAAAACCGATATTGAAAAACTGATATTGCAAAACCGATATTGAAAAACCGATATTGAAAAACAAATATTGAAAAACTGATATCGAAAAACTGATATTGAAAAACCGATATTGAAAAACCGATATTGAAAAACCGATATTGAAAAACCTATATCGAAAAACTGATATTGCAAAACCGATATTGAAAAACCGATATTGAAAAACCTATATCGAAAAACTGATATTGCAAAACCGATATTGAAAAACCGATATTGAATCCGATATTAGAACCGATATTCAAAAACCGATATTGGAGAACAAATATTCAAAAACCGATATTGAAAAACTGATATTGAAAAACTGATATTGAAAAACTGATATTGCAAAACCGATATTGAATCCGATATTAGAACCGATATTGAAAAACCGATATTGAAAAACAAATATTGAAAAACTGATATCGAAAAACTGATATTGAAAAACCGATATTGAAAACCCGATATTGAATCCGATATTAGAACCGATATTCAAAAACCGATATTGGAGAACAAATATTGAAAAACTGATATCGAAAAACTGATATTGAAAACCCGATATTGAAAAACCGATATTGAAAAACCGATATTGAATCCGATATTAGAACCGATATTGAAAAACCGATATTGAAAAGCCGATATTGATTCCGATATTAGTACCGATATTGAAAAACCGATATTGAAGAACAAATATTGAAAAACCGATATTGAAAAACCGATATTGAAAAACAAATATTGAAAAACTGATATCGAAAAACTGATATTGAAAAACCGATATTGAAAAACCGATATTGAAACCGATATTAGAACCGATATTGAAAAACAAATATTGAAAAACTGATATCGAAAAACTGATATTGAAAAACCGATATTGAAAAGCCGATAATGATTCCGATATTAGAACCGATATTGAAAAACCGATATTGAAAAACAAATATTGAAAAACTGATATCGAAAAACTGATATTGAAAAACCGATATTGAAAAACCGATATTGAATCCGATATTAGAACCGATATTGAAAAACCGATATTGAAAAGCCGATAATGATTCCGATATTAGAACCGATATTGAAAAACCGATATTGAAAAACAAATATTGAAAAACTGATATCGAAAAACTGATATTGAAAAACCGATATTGAAAAACCGATATTGAATCCGATATTAGAACCGATATTGAATCCGATATTGGAACCGATATTCAAAAACCGAAATTGGAGAACAAATATTGAAAAACTGATATTGAAAAACCGATATTGAAAAACAAATATTGAAAAACTGATATCGAAAAACTGATATTGAAAAACCGATATTGAAAAGCCGATAATGATTCCGATATTAGAACCGATATTGAAAAACCGATATTGAAAAACAAATATTGAAAAACTGATATCGAAAAACTGATATTGAAAAACTGATATTGAAAAACTGATATCGAAAAACTGATATTGAAAAACCGATATTGAAAAACCTATATCGAAAAACTGATATTGCAAAACCGATATTGAAAAACCGATATTGAAAAACCTATATCGAAAAACTGATATTGCAAAACCGATATTGAAAAACCGATATTGAATCCGATATTAGAACCGATATTCAAAAACCGATATTGGAGAACAAATATTCAAAAACCGATATTGAAAAACTGATATTGAAAAACTGATATTGAAAAACTGATATTGCAAAACCGATATTGAATCCGATATTAGAACCGATATTGAAAAACCGATATTGAAAAACAAATATTGAAAAACTGATATCGAAAAACTGATATTGAAAAACCGATATTGAAAACCCGATATTGAATCCGATATTAGAACCGATATTCAAAAACCGATATTGGAGAACAAATATTGAAAAACTGATATCGAAAAACTGATATTGAAAACCCGATATTGAAAAACCGATATTGAAAAACCGATATTGAATCCGATATTATAACCGATATTGAAAAACCGATATTGAAAAGCCGATATTGATTCCGATATTAGTACCGATATTGAAAAACCGATATTGAAGAACAAATATTGAAAAACCGATATTGAAAAACCGATATTGAAAAACAAATATTGAAAAACTGATATCGAAAAACTGATATTGAAAAACCGATATTGAAAAACCGATATTGAAACCGATATTAGAACCGATATTGAAAAACAAATATTGAAAAACTGATATCGAAAAACTGATATTGAAAAACCGATATTGAAAAGCCGATAATGATTCCGATATTAGAACCGATATTGAAAAACCGATATTGAAAAACAAATATTGAAAAACTGATATCGAAAAACTGATATTGAAAAACCGATATTGAAAAACCGATATTGAATCCGATATTAGAACCGATATTGAAAAACCGATATTGAAAAGCCGATAATGATTCCGATATTAGAACCGATATTGAAAAACCGATATTGAAAAACAAATATTGAAAAACTGATATCGAAAAACTGATATTGAAAAACCGATATTGAAAAACCGATATTGAATCCGATATTAGAACCGATATTGAATCCGATATTGGAACCGATATTCAAAAACCGAAATTGGAGAACAAATATTGAAAAACTGATATTGAAAAACCGATATTGAAAAACAAATATTGAAAAACTGATATCGAAAAACTGATATTGAAAAACCGATATTGAAAAGCCGATAATGATTCCGATATTAGAACCGATATTGAAAAACCGATATTGAAAAACAAATATTGAAAAACTGATATCGAAAAACTGATATTGAAAAACTGATATTGAAAAACCGATATTGAAAAACCGATATTGAAAAACCGATATTGAAACCGATATTAGAACCGATATTGAAAAACCGATATTGAAAAACAAATATTGAAAAACTGATATCGAAAAACTGATATTGAAAAACCGATATTGAAAAGCCGATATTGATTCCGATATTAGAACCGATATTGAAAAACCGATATTGAAAAACCTATATCGAAAAACTGATATTGCAAAACCGATATTGAAAAACCGATATTGAAAAACAAATATTGAAAAACTGATATCGAAAAACTGATATTGAAAAACCGATATTGAAAAACCGATATTGAAACCGATATTAGAACCGATATTGAAAAACCGATATTGAAAAACAAATATTGAAAAACTGATATCGAAAAACTGATATTGAAAAACCGATATTGAAAAGCCGATAATGATTCCGATATTAGAACCGATATTGAAAAACCGATATTGAAAAACAAATATTGAAAAACTGATATCGAAAAACTGATATTGAAAAACCGATATTGAAAAACCGATATTGAAGAACAAATATTGAAAAACCGATATTGAAATACTGATATTGAAACCGATATTAGAACCGATATTGAAAAACCGATATTGAAAAACCGATATTGAAAAACCTATATCGAAAAACTGATATTGCAAAACCGATATTGAAAAACCGATATTGAAAAACCTATATCGAAAAACTGATATTGCAAAACCGATATTGAAAAGCCGATAATGATTCCGATATTAGAACCGATATTGAAAAACCGATATTGAAAAACAAATATTGAAAAACTGATATCGAAAAACTGATATTGAAAAACTGATATTGAAAAACCGATATTGAAAAACCGATATTGAAAAACCGATATTGAAACCGATATTAGAACCGATATTGAAAAACCGATATTGAAAAACAAATATTGAAAAACTGATATTGAAAAGCCGATATTGATTCCGATATTAGAACCGATATTGAAAAACCGATATTGAAAAACCGATATTGAAAAACCTATATCGAAAAACTGATATTGCAAAACCGATATTGAAAAACCGATATTGAAAAACAAATATTGAAAAACTGATATCGAAAAACTGATATTGAAAAACCGATATTGAAAAACCGATATTGAAACCGATATTAGAACCGATATTGAAAAACCGATATTGAAAAACAAATATTGAAAAACTGATATCGAAAAACTGATATTGAAAAACCGATATTGAAAAGCCGATAATGATTCCGATATTAGAACCGATATTGAAAAACCGATATTGAAAAACAAATATTGAAAAACTGATATCGAAAAACTGATATTGAAAAACCG
The DNA here is from genome assembly GCF_050908995.1 of Andrena cerasifolii. Taxonomy (NCBI): domain Eukaryota; kingdom Metazoa; phylum Arthropoda; class Insecta; order Hymenoptera; family Andrenidae; genus Andrena; species Andrena cerasifolii. The sequence continues at coordinate 32,423 of NW_027485274.1, read as the reverse complement.
ATATTGAAAAACCGATATTGAAGAACAAATATTGAAAAACCGATATTGAAAAACTGATATTGAAACCGATATTAGAACCGATATTGAAAAACCGATATTGAAAAACCGATATTGAAAAACCTATATCGAAAAACTGATATTGCAAAACCGATATTGAAAAACCGATATTGAAAACCCGATATTGAATCCGATATTAGAACCGATATTCAAAAACCGATATTGGAGAACAAATATTGAAAAACTGATATCGAAAAACTGATATTGAAAACCCGATATTGAAAAACCGATATTGAAAAACCGATATTGAATCCGATATTAGAACCGATATTGAAAAACCGATATTGAAAAGCCGATATTGATTCCGATATTAGTACCGATATTGAAAAACCGATATTGAAGAACAAATATTGAAAAACCGATATTGAAAAACTGATATTGAAACCGATATTAGAACCGATATTGAAAAACCGATATTGAAAAACCTATATCGAAAAACTGATATTGCAAAACCGATATTGAAAAACCGATATTGAAAACCCGATATTGAATCCGATATTAGAACCGATATTCAAAAACCGATATTGGAGAACAAATATTGAAAAACTGATATCGAAAAACTGAAATTGAAAACCCGATATTGAAAAACCGATATTGAATCCGATATTAGAACCGATATTGAAAAACCAATATTGAATCCGATATTGGAACCGATATACAAAAACCGACATTGGAGAACAAATATTGAAAAACTGATATCGAAAAACTGATATTGAAAAACCGATATTGACAAGCCGATATTGATTCCGATATTAGAACCGATATTGAAAAACCGATATTGAAAAACAAATATTGAAAAACTGATATCGAAAAACTGGTATTGAAAAACCGATATTGAAAAACCGATATTGAAGAACAAATATTGAAAAACCGATATTGAAAAACTGATATTGAAACCGATATTAGAACCGATATTGAAAAACCGATATTGAAAAACCGATATTGAAACCGATATTAGAACCGATATTGAAAAACCGATATTGAAAAACAAATATTGAAAAACAGATATCGAAAAACTGATATTGAAAAACCGATATTGAAAAGCCGATATTGATTCCGATATTAGAACCGATATTGAAAAACCGATATTGAAAAACAAATATTGAAAAACTGATATCGAAAAACTGATATTGAAAAACCGATATTGAAAAGCCGATATTGATTCCGATATTAGAACCGATATTGAAAAACCGATATTGAAAAACAAATATTGAAAAACTGATATCGAAAAACTGATATTGAAAAACCGATATTGAAAAACCGATATTGAAAAACAAATATTGAAAAACTGATATCGAAAAACTGATATTGAAAAACCGATATTGAAAAACCGATATTGAATCCGATATTAGAACCGATATTGAAAAACCGATATTGAAAAGCCGATAATGATTCCGATATTAGAACCGATATTGAAAAACCGATATTGAAAAACAAATATTGAAAAACTGATATCGAAAAACTGATATTGAAAAACCGATATTGAAAAACCGATATTGAATCCGATATTAGAACCGATATTGAATCCGATATTGGAACCGATATTCAAAAACCGAAATTGGAGAACAAATATTGAAAAACTGATATTGAAAAACCGATATTGAAAAACAAATATTGAAAAACTGATATCGAAAAACTGATATTGAAAAACCGATATTGAAAAGCCGATAATGATTCCGATATTAGAACCGATATTGAAAAACCGATATTGAAAAACAAATATTGAAAAACTGATATCGAAAAACTGATATTGAAAAACCGATATTGAAAAGCCGATATTGATTCCGATATTAGAACCGATATTGAAAAACCGATATTGAAAAACCGATATTGAAAAACCTATATCGAAAAACTGATATTGCAAAACCGATATTGAAAAACCGATATTGAAAAACAAATATTGAAAAACTGATATCGAAAAACTGATATTGAAAAACCGATATTGAAAAACCGATATTGAAACCGATATTAGAACCGATATTGAAAAACCGATATTGAAAAACAAATATTGAAAAACTGATATCGAAAAACTGATATTGAAAAACCGATATTGAAAAGCCGATAATGATTCCGATATTAGAACCGATATTGAAAAACCGATATTGAAAAACAAATATTGAAAAACTGATATCGAAAAACTGATACTGAAAAACCGATATTGAAAAACCGATATTGAAGAACAAATATTGAAAAACTGATATCGAAAAACTGATATTGAAAAACCGATATTGAAAAACCGATATTGAAACCGATATTAGAACCGATATTGAAAAACCGATATTGAAAAACAAATATTGAAAAACTGATATCGAAAAACTGATATTGAAAAACCGATATTGATAAACTGATATTGCAAAACCGATATTGAAAAACCGATATTGAAAAACAAATATTGAAAAACTGATATCGAAAAACTGATATTGAAAAACCGATATTGAAAAGCCGATAATGATTCCGATATTAGAACCGATATTGAAAAACCGATATTGAAAAACAAATATTGAAAAACTGATATCGAAAAACTGATATTGAAAAACCGATATTGAAAAACCGATATTGAATCCGATATTAGAACCGATATTGAAAAACCGATATTGAAAAGCCGATAATGATTCCGATATTAGAACCGATATTGAAAAACCGATATTGAAAAACAAATATTGAAAAACTGATATCGAAAAACTGATATTGAAAAACCGATATTGAAAAACCGATATTGAATCCGATATTAGAACCGATATTGAATCCGATATTGGAACCGATATTCAAAAACCGAAATTGGAGAACAAATATTGAAAAACTGATATTGAAAAACCGATATTGAAAAACAAATATTGAAAAACTGATATCGAAAAACTGATATTGAAAAACCGATATTGAAAAGCCGATAATGATTCCGATATTAGAACCGATATTGAAAAACCGATATTGAAAAACAAATATTGAAAAACTGATATCGAAAAACTGATATTGAAAAACTGATATTGAAAAACCGATATTGAAAAACCGATATTGAAAAACCGATATTGAAACCGATATTAGAACCGATATTGAAAAACCGATATTGAAAAACAAATATTGAAAAACTGATATCGAAAAACTGATATTGAAAAACCGATATTGAAAAGCCGATATTGATTCCGATATTAGAACCGATATTGAAAAACCGATATTGAAAAACCTATATCGAAAAACTGATATTGCAAAACCGATATTGAAAAACCGATATTGAAAAACAAATATTGAAAAACTGATATCGAAAAACTGATATTGAAAAACCGATATTGAAAAACCGATATTGAAACCGATATTAGAACCGATATTGAAAAACCGATATTGAAAAACAAATATTGAAAAACTGATATCGAAAAACTGATATTGAAAAACCGATATTGAAAAGCCGATAATGATTCCGATATTAGAACCGATATTGAAAAACCGATATTGAAAAACAAATATTGAAAAACTGATATCGAAAAACTGATATTGAAAAACCGATATTGAAAAACCGATATTGAAGAACAAATATTGAAAAACCGATATTGAAAAACTGATATTGAAACCGATATTAGAACCGATATTGAAAAACCGATATTGAAAAACCGATATTGAAAAACCTATATCGAAAAACTGATATTGCAAAACCGATATTGAAAAACCGATATTGAAAAACCTATATCGAAAAACTGATATTGCAAAACCGATATTGAAAAGCCGATAATGATTCCGATATTAGAACCGATATTGAAAAACCGATATTGAAAAACAAATATTGAAAAACTGATATCGAAAAACTGATATTGAAAAACTGATATTGAAAAACCGATATTGAAAAACCGATATTGAAAAACCGATATTGAAACCGATATTAGAACCGATATTGAAAAACCGATATTGAAAAACAAATATTGAAAAACTGATATTGAAAAGCCGATATTGATTCCGATATTAGAACCGATATTGAAAAACCGATATTGAAAAACCGATATTGAAAAACCTATATCGAAAAACTGATATTGCAAAACCGATATTGAAAAACCGATATTGAAAAACAAATATTGAAAAACTGATATCGAAAAACTGATATTGAAAAACCGATATTGAAAAACCGATATTGAAACCGATATTAGAACCGATATTGAAAAACCGATATTGAAAAACAAATATTGAAAAACTGATATCGAAAAACTGATATTGAAAAACCGATATTGAAAAGCCGATAATGATTCCGATATTAGAACCGATATTGAAAAACCGATATTGAAAAACAAATATTGAAAAACTGATATCGAAAAACTGATATTGAAAAACCGATATTGAAAAACCGATATTGAAGAACAAATATTGAAAAACCGATATTGAAAAACTGATATTGAAACCGATATTAGAACCGATATTGAAAAACCGATATTGAAAAACCGATATTGAAAAACCTATATCGAAAAACTGATATTGCAAAACCGATATTGAAAAACCGATATTGAAAACCCGATATTGAATCCGATATTAGAACCGATATTCAAAAACCGATATTGGAGAACAAATATTGAAAAACTGATATCGAAAAACTGATATTGAAAACCCGATATTGAAAAACCGATATTGAAAAACCGATATTGAATCCGATATTAGAACCGATATTGAAAAACCGATATTGAAAAGCCGATATTGATTCCGATATTAGTACCGATATTGAAAAACCGATATTGAAGAACAAATATTGAAAAACCGATATTGAAAACTGATATTGAAACCGATATTAGAACCGATATTGAAAAACCGATATTGAAAAACCTATATCGAAAAACTGATATTGCAAAACCGATATTGAAAAACCGATATTGAAAACCCGATATTGAATCCGATATTAGAACCGATATTCAAAAACCGATATTGGAGAACAAATATTGAAAAACTGATATCGAAAAACTGAAATTGAAAACCCGATATTGAAAAACCGATATTGAATCCGATATTAGAACCGATATTGAAAAACCAATATTGAATCCGATATTGGAACCGATATACAAAAACCGACATTGGAGAACAAATATTGAAAAACTGATATCGAAAAACTGATATTGAAAAACCGATATTGACAAGCCGATATTGATTCCGATATTAGAACCGATATTGAAAAACCGATATTGAAAAACAAATATTGAAAAACTGATATCGAAAAACTGGTATTGAAAAACCGATATTGAAAAACCGATATTGAAGAACAAATATTGAAAAACCGATATTGAAAAACTGATATTGAAACCGATATTAGAACCGATATTGAAAAACCGATATTGAAAAACCGATATTGAAACCGATATTAGAACCGATATTGAAAAACCGATATTGAAAAACAAATATTGAAAAACAGATATCGAAAAACTGATATTGAAAAACCGATATTGAAAAGCCGATATTGATTCCGATATTAGAACCGATATTGAAAAACCGATATTGAAAAACAAATATTGAAAAACTGATATCGAAAAACTGATATTGAAAAACCGATATTGAAAAGCCGATATTGATTCCGATATTAGAACCGATATTGAAAAACCGATATTGAAAAACAAATATTGAAAAACTGATATCGAAAAACTGATATTGAAAAACCGATATTGAAAAACCGATATTGAAAAACAAATATTGAAAAACTGATATCGAAAAACTGATATTGAAAAACCGATATTGAAAAACCGATATTGAATCCGATATTAGAACCGATATTGAAAAACCGATATTGAAAAGCCGATAATGATTCCGATATTAGAACCGATATTGAAAAACCGATATTGAAAAACAAATATTGAAAAACTGATATCGAAAAACTGATATTGAAAAACCGATATTGAAAAACCGATATTGAATCCGATATTAGAACCGATATTGAATCCGATATTGGAACCGATATTCAAAAACCGAAATTGGAGAACAAATATTGAAAAACTGATATTGAAAAACCGATATTGAAAAACAAATATTGAAAAACTGATATCGAAAAACTGATATTGAAAAACCGATATTGAAAAGCCGATAATGATTCCGATATTAGAACCGATATTGAAAAACCGATATTGAAAAACAAATATTGAAAAACTGATATCGAAAAACTGATATTGAAAAACCGATATTGAAAAGCCGATATTGATTCCGATATTAGAACCGATATTGAAAAACCGATATTGAAAAACCGATATTGAAAAACCTATATCGAAAAACTGATATTGCAAAACCGATATTGAAAAACCGATATTGAAAAACAAATATTGAAAAACTGATATCGAAAAACTGATATTGAAAAACCGATATTGAAAAACCGATATTGAAACCGATATTAGAACCGATATTGAAAAACCGATATTGAAAAACAAATATTGAAAAACTGATATCGAAAAACTGATATTGAAAAACCGATATTGAAAAGCCGATAATGATTCCGATATTAGAACCGATATTGAAAAACCGATATTGAAAAACAAATATTGAAAAACTGATATCGAAAAACTGATACTGAAAAACCGATATTGAAAAACCGATATTGAAGAACAAATATTGAAAAACTGATATCGAAAAACTGATATTGAAAAACCGATATTGAAAAACCGATATTGAAACCGATATTAGAACCGATATTGAAAAACCGATATTGAAAAACAAATATTGAAAAACTGATATCGAAAAACTGATATTGAAAAACCGATATTGAAAAACTGATATTGCAAAACCGATATTGAAAAACCGATATTGAAAAACAAATATTGAAAAACTGATATCGAAAAACTGATATTGAAAAACCGATATTGAAAAACCGATATTGAAAAACCGATATTGAAAAACCTATATCGAAAAACTGATATTGCAAAACCGATATTGAAAAACCGATATTGAAAAACCTATATCGAAAAACTGATATTGCAAAACCGATATTGAAAAACCGATATTGAATCCGATATTAGAACCGATATTCAAAAACCGATATTGGAGAACAAATATTCAAAAACCGATATTGAAAAACTGATATTGAAAAACTGATATTGAAAAACTGATATTGCAAAACCGATATTGAATCCGATATTAGAACCGATATTGAAAAACCGATATTGAAAAACAAATATTGAAAAACTGATATCGAAAAACTGATATTGAAAAACCGATATTGAAAACCCGATATTGAATCCGATATTAGAACCGATATTCAAAAACCGATATTGGAGAACAAATATTGAAAAACTGATATCGAAAAACTGATATTGAAAACCCGATATTGAAAAACCGATATTGAAAAACCGATATTGAATCCGATATTAGAACCGATATTGAAAAACCGATATTGAAAAGCCGATATTGATTCCGATATTAGTACCGATATTGAAAAACCGATATTGAAGAACAAATATTGAAAAACCGATATTGAAAAACCGATATTGAAAAACAAATATTGAAAAACTGATATCGAAAAACTGATATTGAAAAACCGATATTGAAAAACCGATATTGAAACCGATATTAGAACCGATATTGAAAAACAAATATTGAAAAACTGATATCGAAAAACTGATATTGAAAAACCGATATTGAAAAGCCGATAATGATTCCGATATTAGAACCGATATTGAAAAACCGATATTGAAAAACAAATATTGAAAAACTGATATCGAAAAACTGATATTGAAAAACCGATATTGAAAAACCGATATTGAATCCGATATTAGAACCGATATTGAAAAACCGATATTGAAAAGCCGATAATGATTCCGATATTAGAACCGATATTGAAAAACCGATATTGAAAAACAAATATTGAAAAACTGATATCGAAAAACTGATATTGAAAAACCGATATTGAAAAACCGATATTGAATCCGATATTAGAACCGATATTGAATCCGATATTGGAACCGATATTCAAAAACCGAAATTGGAGAACAAATATTGAAAAACTGATATTGAAAAACCGATATTGAAAAACAAATATTGAAAAACTGATATCGAAAAACTGATATTGAAAAACCGATATTGAAAAGCCGATAATGATTCCGATATTAGAACCGATATTGAAAAACCGATATTGAAAAACAAATATTGAAAAACTGATATCGAAAAACTGATATTGAAAAACTGATATTGAAAAACTGATATCGAAAAACTGATATTGAAAAACCGATATTGAAAAACCTATATCGAAAAACTGATATTGCAAAACCGATATTGAAAAACCGATATTGAAAAACCTATATCGAAAAACTGATATTGCAAAACCGATATTGAAAAACCGATATTGAATCCGATATTAGAACCGATATTCAAAAACCGATATTGGAGAACAAATATTCAAAAACCGATATTGAAAAACTGATATTGAAAAACTGATATTGAAAAACTGATATTGCAAAACCGATATTGAATCCGATATTAGAACCGATATTGAAAAACCGATATTGAAAAACAAATATTGAAAAACTGATATCGAAAAACTGATATTGAAAAACCGATATTGAAAACCCGATATTGAATCCGATATTAGAACCGATATTCAAAAACCGATATTGGAGAACAAATATTGAAAAACTGATATCGAAAAACTGATATTGAAAACCCGATATTGAAAAACCGATATTGAAAAACCGATATTGAATCCGATATTAGAACCGATATTGAAAAACCGATATTGAAAAGCCGATATTGATTCCGATATTAGTACCGATATTGAAAAACCGATATTGAAGAACAAATATTGAAAAACCGATATTGAAAAACCGATATTGAAAAACAAATATTGAAAAACTGATATCGAAAAACTGATATTGAAAAACCGATATTGAAAAACCGATATTGAAACCGATATTAGAACCGATATTGAAAAACAAATATTGAAAAACTGATATCGAAAAACTGATATTGAAAAACCGATATTGAAAAGCCGATAATGATTCCGATATTAGAACCGATATTGAAAAACCGATATTGAAAAACAAATATTGAAAAACTGATATCGAAAAACTGATATTGAAAAACCGATATTGAAAAACCGATATTGAATCCGATATTAGAACCGATATTGAAAAACCGATATTGAAAAGCCGATAATGATTCCGATATTAGAACCGATATTGAAAAACCGATATTGAAAAACAAATATTGAAAAACTGATATCGAAAAACTGATATTGAAAAACCGATATTGAAAAACCGATATTGAATCCGATATTAGAACCGATATTGAATCCGATATTGGAACCGATATTCAAAAACCGAAATTGGAGAACAAATATTGAAAAACTGATATTGAAAAACCGATATTGAAAAACAAATATTGAAAAACTGATATCGAAAAACTGATATTGAAAAACCGATATTGAAAAGCCGATAATGATTCCGATATTAGAACCGATATTGAAAAACCGATATTGAAAAACAAATATTGAAAAACTGATATCGAAAAACTGATATTGAAAAACTGATATTGAAAAACCGATATTGAAAAACCGATATTGAAAAACCGATATTGAAACCGATATTAGAACCGATATTGAAAAACCGATATTGAAAAACAAATATTGAAAAACTGATATCGAAAAACTGATATTGAAAAACCGATATTGAAAAGCCGATATTGATTCCGATATTAGAACCGATATTGAAAAACCGATATTGAAAAACCTATATCGAAAAACTGATATTGCAAAACCGATATTGAAAAACCGATATTGAAAAACAAATATTGAAAAACTGATATCGAAAAACTGATATTGAAAAACCGATATTGAAAAACCGATATTGAAACCGATATTAGAACCGATATTGAAAAACCGATATTGAAAAACAAATATTGAAAAACTGATATCGAAAAACTGATATTGAAAAACCGATATTGAAAAGCCGATAATGATTCCGATATTAGAACCGATATTGAAAAACCGATATTGAAAAACAAATATTGAAAAACTGATATCGAAAAACTGATATTGAAAAACCGATATTGAAAAACCGATATTGAAGAACAAATATTGAAAAACCGATATTGAAAAACTGATATTGAAACCGATATTAGAACCGATATTGAAAAACCGATATTGAAAAACCGATATTGAAAAACCTATATCGAAAAACTGATATTGCAAAACCGATATTGAAAAACCGATATTGAAAAACCTATATCGAAAAACTGATATTGCAAAACCGATATTGAAAAGCCGATAATGATTCCGATATTAGAACCGATATTGAAAAACCGATATTGAAAAACAAATATTGAAAAACTGATATCGAAAAACTGATATTGAAAAACTGATATTGAAAAACCGATATTGAAAAACCGATATTGAAAAACCGATATTGAAACCGATATTAGAACCGATATTGAAAAACCGATATTGAAAAACAAATATTGAAAAACTGATATTGAAAAGCCGATATTGATTCCGATATTAGAACCGATATTGAAAAACCGATATTGAAAAACCGATATTGAAAAACCTATATCGAAAAACTGATATTGCAAAACCGATATTGAAAAACCGATATTGAAAAACAAATATTGAAAAACTGATATCGAAAAACTGATATTGAAAAACCGATATTGAAAAACCGATATTGAAACCGATATTAGAACCGATATTGAAAAACCGATATTGAAAAACAAATATTGAAAAACTGATATCGAAAAACTGATATTGAAAAACCGATATTGAAAAGCCGATAATGATTCCGATATTAGAACCGATATTGAAAAACCGATATTGAAAAACAAATATTGAAAAACTGATATCGAAAAACTGATATTGAAAAACCGATATTGAAAAACCGATATTGAAGAACAAATATTGAAAAACCGATATTGAAAAACTGATATTGAAACCGATATTAGAACCGATATTGAAAAACCGATATTGAAAAACCGATATTGAAAAACCTATATCGAAAAACTGATATTGCAAAACCGATATTGAAAAACCGATATTGAAAACCCGATATTGAATCCGATATTAGAACCGATATTCAAAAACCGATATTGGAGAACAAATATTGAAAAACTGATATCGAAAAACTGATATTGAAAACCCGATATTGAAAAACCGATATTGAAAAACCGATATTGAATCCGATATTAGAACCGATATTGAAAAACCGATATTGAAAAGCCGATATTGATTCCGATATTAGTACCGATATTGAAAAACCGATATTGAAGAACAAATATTGAAAAACCGATATTGAAAAACTGATATTGAAACCGATATTAGAACCGATATTGAAAAACCGATATTGAAAAACCTATATCGAAAAACTGATATTGCAAAACCGATATTGAAAAACCGATATTGAAAACCCGATATTGAATCCGATATTAGAACCGATATTCAAAAACCGATATTGGAGAACAAATATTGAAAAACTGATATCGAAAAACTGAAATTGAAAACCCGATATTGAAAAACCGATATTGAATCCGATATTAGAACCGATATTGAAAAACCAATATTGAATCCGATATTGGAACCGATATACAAAAACCGACATTGGAGAACAAATATTGAAAAACTGATATCGAAAAACTGATATTGAAAAACCGATATTGACAAGCCGATATTGATTCCGATATTAGAACCGATATTGAAAAACCGATATTGAAAAACAAATATTGAAAAACTGATATCGAAAAACTGATATTGAAAAACCGATATTGAAAAACCGATATTGAAGAACAAATATTGAAAAACCGATATTGAAAAACTGATATTGAAACCGATATTAGAACCGATATTGAAAAACCGATATTGAAAAACCGATATTGAAACCGATATTAGAACCGATATTGAAAAACCGATATTGAAAAACAAATATTGAAAAACAGATATCGAAAAACTGATATTGAAAAACCGATATTGAAAAGCCGATATTGATTCCGATATTAGAACCGATATTGAAAAACCGATATTGAAAAACAAATATTGAAAAACTGATATCGAAAAACTGATATTGAAAAACCGATATTGAAAAGCCGATATTGAATCCGATATTAGAACCGATATTGAAAAACCGATATTGAAAAACCGATATTGAAAAACCTATATCGAAAAACTGATATTGCAAACCCGATATTGAAAAACCGATATTGAAAAACAAATATTGAAAAACTGATATCGAAAAACTGATATTGAAAAACCGATATTGAAAAACCGATATTGAAACCGATATTAGAACCGATATTGAAAAACAAATATTGAAAAACTGATATCGAAAAACTGATATTGAAAAACCGATATTGAAAAGCCGATAATGATTCCGATATTAGAACCGATATTGAAAAACCGATATTGAAAAACAAATATTGAAAAACTGATATCGAAAAACTGATATTGAAAAACCGATATTGAAAAACCGATATTGAATCCGATATTAGAACCGATATTGAAAAACCGATATTGAAAAGCCGATAATGATTCCGATATTAGAACCGATATTGAAAAACCGATATTGAAAAACAAATATTGAAAAACTGATATCGAAAAACTGATATTGAAAAACCGATATTGAAAAACCGATATTGAATCCGATATTAGAACCGATATTGAATCCGATATTGGAACCGATATTCAAAAACCGAAATTGGAGAACAAATATTGAAAAACTGATATTGAAAAACCGATATTGAAAAACAAATATTGAAAAACTGATATCGAAAAACTGATATTGAAAAACCGATATTGAAAAGCCGATAATGATTCCGATATTAGAACCGATATTGAAAAACCGATATTGAAAAACAAATATTGAAAAACTGATATCGAAAAACTGATATTGAAAAACTGATATTGAAAAACTGATATCGAAAAACTGATATTGAAAAACCGATATTGAAAAACCTATATCGAAAAACTGATATTGCAAAACCGATATTGAAAAACCGATATTGAAAAACCTATATCGAAAAACTGATATTGCAAAACCGATATTGAAAAACCGATATTGAATCCGATATTAGAACCGATATTCAAAAACCGATATTGGAGAACAAATATTGAAAAACCGATATTGAAAAACTGATATTGAAAAACTGATATTGAAAAACTGATATTGCAAAACCGATATTGAATCCGATATTAGAACCGATATTGAAAAACCGATATTGAAAAACAAATATTGAAAAACTGATATCGAAAAACTGATATTGAAAAACCGATATTGAAAACCCGATATTGAATCCGATATTAGAACCGATATTCAAAAACCGATATTGGAGAACAAATATTGAAAAACTGATATCGAAAAACTGATATTGAAAACCCGATATTGAAAAACCGATATTGAAAAACCGATATTGAATCCGATATTAGAACCGATATTGAAAAACCGATATTGAAAAGCCGATATTGATTCCGATATTAGTACCGATATTGAAAAACCGATATTGAAGAACAAATATTGAAAAACCGATATTGAAAAACCGATATTGAAAAACAAATATTGAAAAACTGATATCGAAAAACTGATATTGAAAAACCGATATTGAAAAACCGATATTGAAACCGATATTAGAACCGATATTGAAAAACAAATATTGAAAAACTGATATCGAAAAACTGATATTGAAAAACCGATATTGAAAAGCCGATAATGATTCCGATATTAGAACCGATATTGAAAAACCGATATTGAAAAACAAATATTGAAAAACTGATATCGAAAAACTGATATTGAAAAACCGATATTGAAAAACCGATATTGAATCCGATATTAGAACCGATATTGAAAAACCGATATTGAAAAGCCGATAATGATTCCGATATTAGAACCGATATTGAAAAACCGATATTGAAAAACAAATATTGAAAAACTGATATCGAAAAACTGATATTGAAAAACCGATATTGAAAAACCGATATTGAATCCGATATTAGAACCGATATTGAATCCGATATTGGAACCGATATTCAAAAACCGAAATTGGAGAACAAATATTGAAAAACTGATATTGAAAAACCGATATTGAAAAACAAATATTGAAAAACTGATATCGAAAAACTGATATTGAAAAACCGATATTGAAAAGCCGATAATGATTCCGATATTAGAACCGATATTGAAAAACCGATATTGAAAAACAAATATTGAAAAACTGATATCGAAAAACTGATATTGAAAAACTGATATTGAAAAACCGATATTGAAAAACCGATATTGAAAAACCGATATTGAAACCGATATTAGAACCGATATTGAAAAACCGATATTGAAAAACAAATATTGAAAAACTGATATCGAAAAACTGATATTGAAAAACCGATATTGAAAAGCCGATATTGATTCCGATATTAGAACCGATATTGAAAAACCGATATTGAAAAACCTATATCGAAAAACTGATATTGCAAAACCGATATTGAAAAACCGATATTGAAAAACAAATATTGAAAAACTGATATCGAAAAACTGATATTGAAAAACCGATATTGAAAAACCGATATTGAAACCGATATTAGAACCGATATTGAAAAACCGATATTGAAAAACAAATATTGAAAAACTGATATCGAAAAACTGATATTGAAAAACCGATATTGAAAAGCCGATAATGATTCCGATATTAGAACCGATATTGAAAAACCGATATTGAAAAACAAATATTGAAAAACTGATATCGAAAAACTGATATTGAAAAACCGATATTGAAAAACCGATATTGAAGAACAAATATTGAAAAACCGATATTGAAAAACTGATATTGAAACCGATATTAGAACCGATATTGAAAAACCGATATTGAAAAACCGATATTGAAAAACCTATATCGAAAAACTGATATTGCAAAACCGATATTGAAAAACCGATATTGAAAAACCTATATCGAAAAACTGATATTGCAAAACCGATATTGAAAAGCCGATAATGATTCCGATATTAGAACCGATATTGAAAAACCGATATTGAAAAACAAATATTGAAAAACTGATATCGAAAAACTGATATTGAAAAACTGATATTGAAAAACCGATATTGAAAAACCGATATTGAAAAACCGATATTGAAACCGATATTAGAACCGATATTGAAAAACCGATATTGAAAAACAAATATTGAAAAACTGATATTGAAAAGCCGATATTGATTCCGATATTAGAACCGATATTGAAAAACCGATATTGAAAAACCGATATTGAAAAACCTATATCGAAAAACTGATATTGCAAAACCGATATTGAAAAACCGATATTGAAAAACAAATATTGAAAAACTGATATCGAAAAACTGATATTGAAAAACCGATATTGAAAAACCGATATTGAAACCGATATTAGAACCGATATTGAAAAACCGATATTGAAAAACAAATATTGAAAAACTGATATCGAAAAACTGATATTGAAAAACCGATATTGAAAAGCCGATAATGATTCCGATATTAGAACCGATATTGAAAAACCGATATTGAAAAACAAATATTGAAAAACTGATATCGAAAAACTGATATTGAAAAACCGATATTGAAAAACCGATATTGAAGAACAAATATTGAAAAACCGATATTGAAAAACTGATATTGAAACCGATATTAGAACCGATATTGAAAAACCGATATTGAAAAACCGATATTGAAAAACCTATATCGAAAAACTGATATTGCAAAACCGATATTGAAAAACCGATATTGAAAACCCGATATTGAATCCGATATTAGAACCGATATTCAAAAACCGATATTGGAGAACAAATATTGAAAAACTGATATCGAAAAACTGATATTGAAAACCCGATATTGAAAAACCGATATTGAAAAACCGATATTGAATCCGATATTAGAACCGATATTGAAAAACCGATATTGAAAAGCCGATATTGATTCCGATATTAGTACCGATATTGAAAAACCGATATTGAAGAACAAATATTGAAAAACCGATATTGAAAAACTGATATTGAAACCGATATTAGAACCGATATTGAAAAACCGATATTGAAAAACCTATATCGAAAAACTGATATTGCAAAACCGATATTGAAAAACCGATATTGAAAACCCGATATTGAATCCGATATTAGAACCGATATTCAAAAACCGATATTGGAGAACAAATATTGAAAAACTGATATCGAAAAACTGAAATTGAAAACCCGATATTGAAAAACCGATATTGAATCCGATATTAGAACCGATATTGAAAAACCAATATTGAATCCGATATTGGAACCGATATACAAAAACCGACATTGGAGAACAAATATTGAAAAACTGATATCGAAAAACTGATATTGAAAAACCGATATTGACAAGCCGATATTGATTCCGATATTAGAACCGATATTGAAAAACCGATATTGAAAAACAAATATTGAAAAACTGATATCGAAAAACTGATATTGAAAAACCGATATTGAAAAACCGATATTGAAGAACAAATATTGAAAAACCGATATTGAAAAACTGATATTGAAACCGATATTAGAACCGATATTGAAAAACCGATATTGAAAAACCGATATTGAAACCGATATTAGAACCGATATTGAAAAACCGATATTGAAAAACAAATATTGAAAAACAGATATCGAAAAACTGATATTGAAAAACCGATATTGAAAAGCCGATATTGATTCCGATATTAGAACCGATATTGAAAAACCGATATTGAAAAACAAATATTGAAAAACTGATATCGAAAAACTGATATTGAAAAACCGATATTGAAAAGCCGATATTGAATCCGATATTAGAACCGATATTGAAAAACCGATATTGAAAAACCGATATTGAAAAACCTATATCGAAAAACTGATATTGCAAACCCGATATTGAAAAACCGATATTGAAAAACAAATATTGAAAAACTGATATCGAAAAACTGATATTGAAAAACCGATATTGAAAAACCGATATTGAAACCGATATTAGAACCGATATTGAAAAACAAATATTGAAAAACTGATATCGAAAAACTGATATTGAAAAACCGATATTGAAAAGCCGATAATGATTCCGATATTAGAACCGATATTGAAAAACCGATATTGAAAAACAAATATTGAAAAACTGATATCGAAAAACTGATATTGAAAAACCGATATTGAAAAACCGATATTGAATCCGATATTAGAACCGATATTGAAAAACCGATATTGAAAAGCCGATAATGATTCCGATATTAGAACCGATATTGAAAAACCGATATTGAAAAACAAATATTGAAAAACTGATATCGAAAAACTGATATTGAAAAACCGATATTGAAAAACCGATATTGAATCCGATATTAGAACCGATATTGAATCCGATATTGGAACCGATATTCAAAAACCGAAATTGGAGAACAAATATTGAAAAACTGATATTGAAAAACCGATACTGAATCCGATATTAGAACCGATATTCAAAAACCGATATTGGAGAACAAATATTGAAAAACTGATATTGAAGAACCGATATTGAAAAACCGATATTGCAAAACCGATACTGAATCCGATATTAGAACCGATATTGGAGAACAAATATTGAAAAACTGATATTGAAAAACCGATATTGAAAAACCGATATTGAAAAACCGATATTGAAACCGATATTAGAACCGATATTGAAAAACAAATATTGAAAAACTGATATCGAAAAACTGATATTGAAAAACCGATATTGAAAAGCCGATATTGATTCCGATATTGGAACCGATATTCAAAAACCGAAATTGGAGAACAAATATTGAAAAACTGATATTGAAAAACCGATACTGAATCCGATATTAGAACCGATATTCAAAAACCGATATTGGAGAACAAATATTGAAAAACTGATATTGAAAAACCGATATTGAAAAACCGATATTGCAAAACCGATACTGAATCCGATATTAGAACCGATATTGGAGAACAAATATTGAAAAACTGATATTGAAAAACCGATATTGAAAAACCGATATTGAAAAACCGATATTGAAACCGATATTAGAACCGATATTGAAAAACCGATATTGAAAAACAAATATTGAAAAACTGATATCGAAAAACTGATATTGAAAAACCGATATTGAAAAGCCGATATTGAAACCGATATTAGAACCGATATTGAAAAACCGATATTGAAAAACCGATATTGAAAAACCTATATCGAAAAACTGATATTGCAAAACCGATATTGAAAAACCGATATTGAATCCGATATTAGAACCGATATTGAAAAACCAATATTGAATCCGATATTGGAACCGATATACAAAAACCGACATTGGAGAACAAATATTGAAAAACTGATATCGAAAAACTGATATTGAAAAACCGATATTGAAAAGCCGATAATGATTCCGATATTAGAACCGATATTGAAATACCGATATTGAAAAACAAATATTGAAAAACTGATATCGAAAAACTGATATTGAAAAACCGATATTGAAAAACCGATATTGAAGAACAAATATTGAAAAACCGATATTGAAAAACTGATATTGAAACCGATATTAGAACCGATATTGAAAAACCGATATTGAAAAACCGATATTGAAAAACCTATATCGAAAAACTGATATTGCAAAACCGATATTGAAAAACCGATATTGAAAAACCTATATCGAAAAACTGATATTGCAAAACCGATATTGAAAAACCGATATTGAATCCGATATTAGAACCGATATTCAAAAACCGATATTGGAGAACAAATATTCAAAAACCGATATTGAAAAACTGATATTGAAAAACTGATATTGAAAAACTGATATTGCAAAACCGATATTGAATCCGATATTAGAACCGATATTGAAAACCCGATATTGAAAAACAAATATTGAAAAACTGATATCGAAAAACTGATATTGAAAAACCGATATTGAAAACCCGATATTGAATCCGATATTAGAACCGATATTCAAAAACCGATATTGGAGAACAAATATTGAAAAACTGATATCGAAAAACTGATATTGAAAACCCGATATTGAAAAACCGATATTGAAAAACCGATATTGAATCCGATATTAGAACCGATATTGAAAAACCGATATTGAAAAGCCGATATTGATTCCGATATTAGTACCGATATTGAAAAACCGATATTGAAGAACAAATATTGAAAAACCGATATTGAAAAACTGATATTGAAACCGATATTAGAACCGATATTGAAAAACCGATATTGAAAAACCTATATCGAAAAACTGATATTGCAAAACCGATATTGAAAACCCGATATTGAATCCGATATTAGAACCGATATTCAAAAACCGATATTGGAGAACAAATATTGAAAAACTGATATCGAAAAACTGAAATTGAAAACCCGATATTGAAAAACCGATATTGAATCCGATATTAGAACCGATATTGAAAAACCAATATTGAATCCGATATTGGAACCGATATACAAAAACCGACATTGGAGAACAAATATTGAAAAACTGATATCGAAAAACTGATATTGAAAAACCGATATTGACAAGCCGATATTGATTCCGATATTAGAACCGATATTGAAAAACCGATATTGAAACCGATATTAGAACCGATATTGAAAAACAGATATTGAAAAACAAATATTGAAAAACAGATATCGAAAAACTGATATTGAAAAACCGATATTGAAAAGCCGATATTGATTCCGATATTAGAACCGATATTGAAAAACCGATTTTGAAACCAAATATTGAAAAACTGATATCGAAAAACTGATATTGAAAAACCGATATTGAAAAGCCGATATTGAATCCGATATTAGAACCGATATTGAAAAACCGATATTGAAAAACCGATATTGAAAAACCTATATCGAAAAACTGATATTGCAAACCCGATATTGAAAAACCGATATTGAAAAACAAATATTGAAAAACTGATATCGAAAAACTGATATTGAAAAACCGATATTGAAAAACCGATATTGAAACCGATATTAGAACCGATATTGAAAAACAAATATTGAAAAACTGATATCGAAAAACTGATATTGAAAAACCGATATTGAAAAGCCGATAATGATTCCGATATTAGAACCGATATTGAAAAACCGATATTGAAAAACAAATATTGAAAAACTGATATCGAAAAACTGATATTGAAAAACCGATATTGAAAAACCGATATTGAATCCGATATTAGAACCGATATTGAAAAGCCGATAATGATTCCGATATTAGAACCGATATTGAAAAACCGATATTGAAAAACAAATATTGAAAAACTGATATCGAAAAACTGATATTGAAAAACCGATATTGAAAAACCGATATTGAATCCGATATTAGAACCGATATTGAATCCGATATTGAAACCGATATTCAAAAACCGAAATTGGAGAACAAATATTGAAAAACTGATATTGAAAAACCGATACTGAATCCGATATTAGAACCGATATTCAAAAACCGATATTGGAGAACAAATATTGAAAAACTGATATTGAAGAACCGATATTGAAAAACCGATATTGCAAAACCGATACTGAATCCGATATTAGAACCGATATTGGAGAACAAATATTGAAAAACTGATATTGAAAAACCGATATTGAAAAACCGATATTGAAAAACCGATATTGAAACCGATATTAGAACCGATATTGAAAAACAAATATTGAAAAACTGATATCGAAAAACTGATATTGAAAAACCGATATTGAAAAGCCGATATTGATTCCGATATTGGAACCGATATTCAAAAACCGAAATTGGAGAACAAATATTGAAAAACTGATATTGAAAAACCGATACTGAATCCGATATTAGAACCGATATTCAAAAACCGATATTGGAGAACAAATATTGAAAAACTGATATTGAAAAACCGATATTGAAAAACCGATATTGCAAAACCGATACTGAATCCGATATTAGAACCGATATTGGAGAACAAATATTGAAAAACTGATATTGAAAAACCGATATTGAAAAACCGATATTGAAAAACCGATATTGAAACCGATATTAGAACCGATATTGAAAAACCGATATTGAAAAACAAATATTGAAAAACTGATATCGAAAAACTGATATTGAAAAACCGATATTGAAAAGCCGATATTGATTCCGATATTAGAACCGATATTGAAATACCGATATTGAAAAACCGATATTGATTCCGATATTAGAACCGATATTGAAATACCGATATTGAAAAACCTATATCGAAAAACTGATATTGCAAAACCGATATTGAAAAACCGATATTGAAAAACAAATATTGAAAAACTGATATCGAAAAACTGATATTGAAAAACCGATATTGAAAAACCGATATTGAAACCCATATTAGAACCGATATTGAAAAACCGATATTGAAAAACAAATATTGAAAAACTGATATCGAAAAACTGATATTGAAAAACCGATATTGAAAAACAAATATTGAAAAACCGATATTGAAAAACTGATATTGAAACCGATATTAGAACCGATATTGAAAAACCGATATTGAAAAACCGATATTGAAAACCCGATATTGAAAAACCGATATTGAATCCGATATTAGAACCGATATTGAAAAACCGATATTGAAAAACCGATATTGAAACCGATATTAGAACCGATATTGAAAAACCGATATTGAAAAACAAATATTGAAAAACTGATATCGAAAAACTGATATTGAAAAACCGATATTGAAACCCATATTAGAACCGATATTGAAAAACCGATATTGAAAAACAAATATTGAAAAACTGATATCGAAAAACTGATATTGAAAAACCGATATTGAAAAGCCGATAATGATTCCGATATTAGAACCGATATTGAAAAACCGATATTGAAAAACAAATATTGAAAAACTGATATCGAAAAACTGATATTGAAAAACTGATATTGAAAAACCGATATTGAAAAACCGATATTGAAAAACCGATATTGAAACCGATATTAGAACCGATATTGAAAAACCGATATTGAAAAACAAATATTGAAAAACTGATATCGAAAAACTGATATTGAAAAACCGATATTGAAAAGCCGATATTGATTCCGATATTAGAACCGATATTGAAAAACCGATATTGAAAAACCGATATTGAAAAACCTATATCGAAAAACTGATATTGCAAAACCGATATTGAAAAACCGATATTGAAAAACAAATATTGAAAAACTGATATCGAAAAACTGATATTGAAAAACCGATATTGAAAAACCGATATTGAAACCGATATTAG
Organism: Andrena cerasifolii; assembly: GCF_050908995.1. Lineage (NCBI taxonomy): Eukaryota > Metazoa > Arthropoda > Insecta > Hymenoptera > Andrenidae > Andrena > Andrena cerasifolii. The sequence continues at coordinate 10,244 of NW_027485274.1, read as the reverse complement.
AACCGATATTGAAAAACCGATATTGAAAAACAAATATTGAAAAACTGATATCGAAAAACTGATATTGAAAAACCGATATTGAAAAGCCGATAATGATTCCGATATTAGAACCGATATTGAAAAACCGATATTGAAAAACAAATATTGAAAAACTGATATCGAAAAACTGATATTGAAAAACCGATATTGAAAAACCGATATTGAAGAACAAATATTGAAAAACCGATATTGAAAAACTGATATTGAAACCGATATTAGAACCGATATTGAAAAACCGATATTGAAAAACCGATATTGAAAAACCTATATCGAAAAACTGATATTGCCAAACCGATATTGAAAAGCCGATAATGATTCCGATATTAGAACCGATATTGAAAAACCGATATTGAAAAACAAATATTGAAAAACTGATATCGAAAAACTGATATTGAAAAACCGATATTGAAACCCATATTAGAACCGATATTCAAAAACCGATATTGAAAAACAAATATTGAAAAACTGATATCGAAAAACTGATATTGAAAAACCGATATTGAAAAGCCGATAATGATTCCGATATTAGAACCGATATTGAAAAACCGATATTGAAAAACCGATATTGAAAAACCTATATCGAAAAACTGATATTGCCAAACCGATATTGAAAAACCGATATTGAAAAACAAATATTGAAAAACTGATATCGAAAAACTGATATTGAAAAACCGATATTGAAAAACCGATATTGAAACCGATATTAGAACCGATATTGAAAAACCGATATTGAAAAACAAATATTGAAAAACTGATATCGAAAAACTGATATTGAAAAACCGATATTGAAAAGCCGATAATGATTCCGATATTAGAACCGATATTGAAAAACCGATATTGAAAAACAAATATTGAAAAACTGATATCGAAAAACTGATATTGAAAAACCGATATTGAAAAACAAATATTGAAAAACCGATATTGAAAAACTGATATTGAAACCGATATTAGAACCGATATTGAAAAACCGATATTGAAAAACCGATATTGAAAACCCGATATTGAAAAACCGATATTGAATCCGATATTAGAACCGATATTGAAAAACCGATATTGAAAAACCGATATTGAAACCGATATTAGAACCGATATTGAAAAACCGATATTGAAAAACAAATATTGAAAAACTGATATCGAAAAACTGATATTGAAAAACCGATATTGAAACCCATATTAGAACCGATATTGAAAAACCGATATTGAAAAACAAATATTGAAAAACTGATATCGAAAAACTGATATTGAAAAACCGATATTGAAAAGCCGATAATGATTCCGATATTAGAACCGATATTGAAAAACCGATATTGAAAAACAAATATTGAAAAACTGATATCGAAAAACTGATATTGAAAAACTGATATTGAAAAACCGATATTGAAAAACCGATATTGAAAAACCGATATTGAAACCGATATTAGAACCGATATTGAAAAACCGATATTGAAAAACAAATATTGAAAAACTGATATCGAAAAACTGATATTGAAAAACCGATATTGAAAAACCTATATCGAAAAACTGATATTGCAAAACCGATATTGAAAAACCGATATTGAAAAACAAATATTGAAAAACTGATATCGAAAAACTGATATTGAAAAACCGATATTGAAAAACCGATATTGAAACCGATATTAGAACCGATATTGAAAAACCGATATTGAAAAACAAATATTGAAAAACTGATATCGAAAAACTGATATTGAAAAACCGATATTGAAAAGCCGATAATGATTCCGATATTAGAACCGATATTGAAAAACCGATATTGAAAAACAAATATTGAAAAACTGATATCGAAAAACTGATATTGAAAAACCGATATTGAAAAACCGATATTGAAGAACAAATATTGAAAAACCGATATTGAAAAACTGATATTGAAACCGATATTAGAACCGATATTGAAAAACCGATATTGAAAAACCGATATTGAAAAACCTATATCGAAAAACTGATATTGCCAAACCGATATTGAAAAACCGATATTGAATCCGATATTAGAACCGATATTGAAAAACCAATATTGAATCCGATATTGGAACCGATATACAAAAACCGACATTGGAGAACAAATATTGAAAAACTGATATCGAAAAACTGATATTGAAAAACCGATATTGAAAAGCCGATATTGATTCCGATATTAGAACCGATATTGAAAAACCGATATTGAAAAACAAATATTGAAAAACTGATATCGAAAAACTGATATTGAAAAACCGATATTGAAAAACCGATATTGAAGAACAAATATTGAAAAACCGATATTGAAAAACTGATATTGAAACCGATATTAGAACCGATATTGAAAAACCGATATTGAAACCGATATTAGAACCGATATTGAAAAACCGATATTGAAAAACAAATATTGAAAAACAGATATCGAAAAACTGATATTGAAAAACCGATATTGAAAAGCCGATATTGATTCCGATATTAGAACCGATATTGAAAAACCGATATTGAAAAACAAATATTGAAAAACTGATATCGAAAAACTGATATTGAAAAACCGATATTGAAAAGCCGATATTGAATCCGATATTAGAACCGATATTGAAAAACCGATATTGAAAAACCGATATTGAAAAACCTATATCGAAAAACTGATATTGCAAACCCGATATTGAAAAACCGATTTTGAAAAACAAATATTGAAAAACTGATATCGAAAAACTGATATTGAAAAACCGATATTGAAACCGATATTAGAACCGATATTGAAAAACAAATATTGAAAAACTGATATCGAAAAACTGATATTGAAAAACCGATATTGAAAAGCCGATAATGATTCCGATATTAGAACCGATATTGAAAAACCGATATTGAAAAACAAATATTGAAAAACTGATATCGAAAAACTGATATTGAAAAACCGATATTGAAAAACCGATATTGAATCCGATATTAGAACCGATATTGAAAAACCGATATTGAATCCGATATTGGAACCGATATTCAAAAACCGATATTGGAGAACAAATATTGAAAAACTGATATTGCAAAACCGATATTGAAAAACCGATATTGAAAAACAAATATTGAAAAACTGATATCGAAAAACTGATATTGAAAAACCGATATTGAAAAACCGATATTGAAACCGATATTAGAACCGATATTGAAAAACCGATATTGAAAAACAAATATTGAAAAACTGATATCGAAAAACTGATATTGAAAAACCGATATTGAAAAGCCGATAATGATTCCGATATTAGAACCGATATTGAAAAACCGATATTGAAAAACAAATATTGAAAAACTGATATCGAAAAACTGATATTGAAAAACCGATATTGAAAAACAAATATTGAAAAACCGATATTGAAAAACTGATATTGAAACCGATATTAGAACCGATATTGAAAAACCGATATTGAAAAACCGATATTGAAAAACCGATATTGAAAAACCGATATTGAAAAACCGATATTGAATCCGATATTAGAACCGATATTGAAAAACCGATATTGAAAAACCGATATTGAAACCGATATTAGAACCGATATTGAAAAACCGATATTGAAAAACAAATATTGAAAAACCGATATTGAAGAACAAATATTGAAAAACCGATATTGAAAAACTGATATTGAAACCGATACTAGAACCGATATTGAAAAACCGATATTGAAACCGATATTAGAACCGATATTGAAAAACCGATATTGAAAAACAAATATTGAAAAACAGATATCGAAAAACTGATATTGAAAAACCGATATTGAAAAGCCGATATTGATTCCGATATTAGAACCGATATTGAAAAACCGATATTGAAAAACAAATATTGAAAAACTGATATCGAAAAACTGATATTGAAAAACCGATATTGAAAAGCCGATATTGAATCCGATATTAGAACCGATATTGAAAAACCGATATTGAAAAACCGATATTGAAAAACCTATATCGAAAAACTGATATTGCAAACCCGATATTGAAAAACCGATTTTGAAAAACAAATATTGAAAAACTGATATCGAAAAACTGATATTGAAAAACCGATATTGAAACCGATATTAGAACCGATATTGAAAAACAAATATTGAAAAACTGATATCGAAAAACTGATATTGAAAAACCGATATTGAAAAGCCGATAATGATTCCGATATTAGAACCGATATTGAAAAACCGATATTGAAAAACAAATATTGAAAAACTGATATCGAAAAACTGATATTGAAAAACCGATATTGAAAAACCGATATTGAATCCGATATTAGAACCGATATTGAAAAACCGATATTGAATCCGATATTGGAACCGATATTCAAAAACCGATATTGGAGAACAAATATTGAAAAACTGATATTGCAAAACCGATATTGAAAAACCGATATTGAAAAACAAATATTGAAAAACTGATATCGAAAAACTGATATTGAAAAACCGATATTGAAAAACCGATATTGAAACCGATATTAGAACCGATATTGAAAAACCGATATTGAAAAACAAATATTGAAAAACTGATATCGAAAAACTGATATTGAAAAACCGATATTGAAAAGCCGATAATGATTCCGATATTAGAACCGATATTGAAAAACCGATATTGAAAAACAAATATTGAAAAACTGATATCGAAAAACTGATATTGAAAAACCGATATTGAAAAACAAATATTGAAAAACCGATATTGAAAAACTGATATTGAAACCGATATTAGAACCGATATTGAAAAACCGATATTGAAAAACCGATATTGAAAAACCGATATTGAAAAACCGATATTGAAAAACCGATATTGAAAAACCGATATTGAATCCGATATTAGAACCGATATTGAAAAACCGATATTGAAAAACCGATATTGAAACCGATATTAGAACCGATATTGAAAAACCGATATTGAATCCGATATTAGAACCGATATTCAAAAACCGATATTGGAGAACAAATATTCAAAAACCGATATTGAAAAACTGTAATTGAAAAACTGATATTGAAAAACTGATATTGCAAAACCGATATTGAATCCGATATTAGAACCGATATTGAAAAACCGATATTGAAAAACAAATATTGAAAAACTGATATCGAAAAACTGATATTGAAAAACCGATATTGAAAACCCGATATTGAATCCGATATTAGAACCGATATTCAAAAACCGATATTGGAGAACAAATATTGAAAAACTGATATCGAAAAACTGATATTGAAAAGCCGATATTGAAAAACCGATATTGAAAAACCGATATTGAATCCGATATTAGAACCGATATTGAAAAACCGATATTGAAAAGCCGATAGTGATTCCGATATTAGTACCGATATTGAAAAACCGATATTGAAAAACCGATATTGAAACCGATATTAGAACCGATATTGAAAAACCGATATTGAAAAGCCGATATTGATTCCGATATTAGTACCGATATTGAAAAACCGATATTGAAAAGCCGATAATGATTCCGATATTAGAACCGATATTGAAAAACCGATATTGAAAAACAAATATTGAAAAACTGATATCGAAAAACTGATATTGAAAAACCGATATTGAAAAACCGATATTGAAACCGATATTAGAACCGATATTGAAAAACCGATATTGAAAAACAAATATTGAAAAACTGATATCGAAAAACTGATATTGAAAAACCGATATTGAAAAACCGATATTGAAGAACAAATATTGAAAAACCGATATTGAAAAACTGATATTGAAACCGATATTAGAACCGATATTGAAAAACCGATATTGAAAAACCGATATTGAAAAACCTATATCGAAAAACTGATATTGCAAAACCGATATTGAAAAACCGATATTGAAAAACCTATATCGAAAAACTGATATTGCAAAACCGATATTGAAAAACCGATATTGAATCCGATATTAGAACCGATATTCAAAAACCGATATTGGAGAACAAATATTCTAAAACCGATATTGAAAAACTGATATTGAAAAACTGATATTGAAAAACTGATATTGCAAAACCGATATTGAATCCGATATTAGAACCGATATTGAAAAACAAATATTGAAAAACTGATATCGAAAAACTGATATTGAAAAACCGATATTGAAAACCCGATATTGAATCCGATATTAGAACCGATATTCAAAAACCGATATTGGAGAACAAATATTGAAAAACTGATATCGAAAAACTGATATTGAAAACCCGATATTGAAAAACCGATATTGAAAAACCGATATTGAATCCGATATTAGAACCGATATTGAAAAACCGATATTGAAAAGCCGATATTGATTCCGATATTAGTACCGATATTGAAAAACCGATATTGAAGAACAAATATTGAAAAACCGATATTGAAAAACTGATATTGAAACCGATATTAGAACCGATATTGAAAAACCGATATTGAAAAACCTATATCGAAAAACTGATATTGCAAAACCGATATTGAAAAACCGATATTGAAAACCCGATATTGAATCCGATATTAGAACCGATATTCAAAAACCGATATTGGAGAACAAATATTGAAAAACTGATATCGAAAAACTGAAATTGAAAACCCGATATTGAAAAACCGATATTGAATCCGATATTAGAACCGATATTGAAAAACCAATATTGAATCCGATATTGGAACCGATATACAAAAACCGACATTGGAGAACAAATATTGAAAAACTGATATCGAAAAACTGATATTGAAAAACCGATATTGAAAAGCCGATATTGATTCCGATATTAGAACCGATATTGAAAAACCGATATTGAAAAACAAATATTGAAAAACTGATATCGAAAAACTGATATTGAAAAACCGATATTGAAAAACCGATATTGAAGAACAAATATTGAAAAACCGATATTGAAAAACTGATATTGAAACCGATATTAGAACCGATATTGCAAAACCGATATTGAAAAACCGATATTGAAAAACAAATATTGAAAAACTGATATCGAAAAACTGATATTGAAAAACCGATATTGAAAAACCGATATTAAAACCGATATTAGAACCGATATTGAAAAACCGATATTGAAAAACAAATATTGAAAAACTGATATCGAAAAACTGATATTGAAAAACCGATATTGAAAAGCCGATATTGAATCCGATATTAGAACCGATATTGAAAAACCGATATTGAAAAACCGATATTGAAAAACCTATATCGAAAAACTGATATTGCAAACCCGATATTGAAAAACCGATATTGAAAAACAAATATTGAAAAACTGATATCGAAAAACTGATATTGAAAAACCGATATTGAAAAACCGATATTGATTCCGATATTAGAACCGATATTGAAATACCGATATTGAAAAACCTATATCGAAAAACTGATATTGCAAAACCGATATTGAAAAACCGATATTGAAAAACAAATATTGAAAAACTGATATCGAAAAACTGATATTGAAAAACCGATATTGAAAAACCGATATTGAAACCGATATTAGAACCGATATTGAAAAACCGATATTGAAAAACAAATATTGAAAAACTGATATCGAAAAACTGATATTGAAAAACCGATATTGAAAAGCCGATAATGATTCCGATATTAGAACCGATATTGAAAAACCGATATTGAATCCGATATTAGAACCGATATTGAAAAACCGATATTGAATCCGATATTGGAACCGATATTCAAAAACCGATATTGGAGAACAAATATTGAAAAACTGATATCGAAAAACTGATATTGAAAAACCGATATTGAAAAACCGATATTGAAACCGATATTAGAACCGATATTGAAAAACCGATATTGAAAAACAAATATTGAAAAACTGATATCGAAAAACTGATATTGAAAAACCGATATTGAAAAGCCGATAATGATTCCGATATTAGAACCGATATTGAAAAACCGATATTGAAAAACAAATATTGAAAAACTGATATCGAAAAACTGATATTGAAAAACCGATATTGAAAAACCGATATTGAATCCGATATTAGAACCGATATTGAATCCGATATTGGAACCGATATTCAAAAACCGAAATTGGAGAACAAATATTGAAAAACTGATATTGAAAAACCGATACTGAATCCGATATTAGAACCGATATTCAAAAACCGATATTGGAGAACAAATATTGAAAAACTGATATTGAAAAACCGATATTGAAAAACCGATATTGATTCCGATATTAGAACCGATATTGAAATACCGATATTGAAAAACCTATATCGAAAAACTGATATTGCAAAACCGATATTGAAAAACCGATATTGAAAAACAAATATTGAAAAACTGATATCGAAAAACTGATATTGAAAAACCGATATTGAAAAACCGATATTGAAACCCATATTAGAACCGATATTGAAAAACCGATATTGAAAAACAAATATTGAAAAACTGATATCGAAAAACTGATATTGAAAAACCGATATTGAAAAGCCGATAATGATTCCGATATTAGAACCGATATTGAAAAACCGATATTGAAAAACCGATATTGAAAAACCGATATTGAATAACCGATATTGAAAAACCGATATTGAATCCGATATTAGAACCGATATTGAAAAACCGATATTGAAAAACCGATATTGAAACCGATATTAGAACCGATATTGAAAAACCGATATTGAAAAACAAATATTGAAAAACTGATATCGAAAAACTGATATTGAAAAACCGATATTGAAACCCATATTAGAACCGATATTGAAAAACCGATATTGAAAAACAAATATTGAAAAACTGATATCGAAAAACTGATATTGAAAAACCGATATTGAAAAGCCGATAATGATTCCGATATTAGAACCGATATTGAAAAACCGATATTGAAAAACAAATATTGAAAAACTGATATCGAAAAACTGATATTGAAAAACTGATATTGAAAAACCGATATTGAAAAACCGATATTGAAAAACCGATATTGAAACCGATATTAGAACCGATATTGAAAAACCGATATTGAAAAACCGATATTGAAAAACCTATATCGAAAAACTGATATTGCAAAACCGATATTGAAAAACCGATATTGAAAAACAAATATTGAAAAACTGATATCGAAAAACTGATATTGAAAAACCGATATTGAAAAACCGATATTGAAACCGATATTAGATCCGATATTGAAAAACCGATATTGAAAAACAAATATTGAAAAACTGATATCGAAAAACTGATATTGAAAAACCGATATTGAAAAACAAATATTGAAAAACTGATATCGAAAAACTGATATTGAAAAACCGATATTGAAAAGCCGATAATGATTCCGATATTAGAACCGATATTGAAAAACCGATATTGAAAAACAAATATTGAAAAACTGATATCGAAAAACTGATATTGAAAAACCGATATTGAAAAACAAATATTGAAAAACTGATATCGAAAAACTGATATTGAAAAACCGATATTGAAAAGCCGATAATGATTCCGATATTAGAACCGATATAGAAAAACCGATATTGAAAAACAAATATTGAAAAACTGATATCGAAAAACTGATATTGAAAAACCGATATTGAAAAACCGATATTGAATCCGATATTAGAACCGATATTGAATCCGATATTGGAACCGATATTCAAAAACCGAAATTGGAGAACAAATATTGAAAAACTGATATTGAAAAACCGATACTGAATCCGATATTAGAACCGATATTCAAAAACCGATATTGGAGAACAAATATTGAAAAACTGATATTGAAGAACCGATATTGAAAAACCGATATTGCAAAACCGATACTGAATCCGATATTAGAACCGATATTGGAGAACCGATATTGAAAAACCGATATTGAAAAACCGATATTGAAAAACCTATATCGAAAAACTGATATTGCAAAACCGATATTGAAAAACCGATATTGAAAAACAAATATTGAAAAACTGATATCGAAAAACTGATATTGAAAAACCGATATTGAAAAACCGATATTGAAACCGATATTAGAACCGATATTGAAAAACCGATATTGAAAAACAAATATTGAAAAACTGATATCGAAAAACTGATATTGAAAAACCGATATTGAAAAGCCGATAATGATTCCGATATTAGAACCGATATTGAAAAACCGATATTGAAAAACAAATATTGAAAAACTGATATCGAAAAACTGATATTGAAAAACCGATATTGAAAAACCGATATTGAAGAACAAATATTGAAAAACCGATATTGAAAAACTGATATTGAAACCGATAATAGAACCGATATTGAAAAACCGATATTGAAAAACCGATATTGAAAAA